>NC_091457.1:79193963-79323201 GCF_027789765.1 Dendropsophus ebraccatus
TGGGGAGGGGATTTTTTTATTAATAAAAACACTTTATTTTGTTTTCACATACAGTAATGAAGCCCCCTGGGGGGCTTAAATATACACAGCACTGATCTCCCATCAGTACCGCTAGACTCGGGGTCATCTGGGGACAGGCACCCATGGCGTACCGGTACATTCTTGGTTGCCTAGGGGTTAAAGAGGATGTACCATCAGGTACATCCTCTTTAATATGACCCTTGGATAGAATGGCGCCGTCACGGGGAAGCTGGTCCATTTTTTTGAACTGCGCTGTTCTATCCACAGATACTGGGCTGGGGCTGAAGCACTGGAGGCGGGCTGGCCCGCCCCCAGTGGGAGTAAACCCCCGCGCCTCTATGACGTGGCTCCATTGATTCTAAAGGAGCCGTGTCAGAGGGGAGGGAATTCCCTCCCACTGCTGGCCCGCCTCCAGTGCTTCAGCCCCAGCCCAGTACCTGTGGATAGAACAGCGCCGTACACGGGAACCGGGCCGCAGTTCAAAAAACGGACCGCAGCACTGGCTTCCCCGTGGTGGCGCCGTTCTATCTGTGGGTCATATTAAAGAGGCTATACCGGATCCTCTTTAACCTCTTAAGGACATAGGACGTACCGGTACGTCCTATGTCCTCACTTGCACTTCAAAGCGGGGCCGCGCGGCGGCCCCGCTTTGAAGTGCCGCGATCCCGGGTGCCGCGTGTAGCCCGGGACCGCCGCTATTAGCGGGCACGGTCTGATCGCCGTGCCCGCTAATTAGCTAATCGGAGGCAGCTGTCAAAGTTGACAGCTGCCTCCGATTACCGGAGGCAACGTTTCCCTGGTGTCTAGTGGGGGAGATCGCTCCTCCGGGACCTTGTCCCGGAGGAGCGATCTCCGTTACTGATGCCGGCCGGGGACGCGTCCAAGATGGCGCCGTCCTCGGCTCGGCACTCGTTTGTATTCGGCTGCAGCAGCCGAAAGCAAACGAGTGCCGATCTCATGGATCTCTGCAGCATATCTATGCTGCAGAGATCTCAATGAGAGATCCAAGTGTATATACTAGAAGTCCCCCAGGGGGGCTTCTAGTATATGTGTAAAAAAAAAAAAAAAAAGTGTTGTTAATAGTAAAAAGCCCCCTCCCCTAATAAAAGTCTGAATCACCCCCCTTTTCCCAGGTTTTAAATAAAAGTAAACAAATAAATAAATAAATAAACATGTTTGCTATCGCCGCATGCGTAATCGCCCGAACTATTAATTAATCACATTCCTGATCTCGTACGGTAAACGGCGTCAGCGCAAAAAAATCCCAAAGTGCAAAATTGCGCATTTTTGGTCGCATCAAATCCAGAAAAAATGTAATAAAAAGCGATCAAAAAGACGTATATGGGCAATCAAGGTACCGATAGAAAGATCACATCATGGCGCAAAAAATGACACCTTACACAGCCCCATAGACCAAAGGATAAAAGTGCTATAACCCTGGGAATGGAGCGATTTTAAGGAACGTATATTGGTTAACAACGGTTTGAATTTTTTACAGGCCATCAGATACAATATAAGTTATACATGTTATATATCGTTTTAATCGTAACGACTTGAGGAACATGCATAACAAGTCAGTTTTACCCCAGGGTGAATGGCGTAAAAACACATTTCCCCCAAATAAAAGAAATGCATTTTTTTTTTTCAATTTCACCACACTTCGAATTTTTTTCTGGTTTCGCAGTGTACTTTATGCAAAAATTCAGCCTGTAATTGCAAAGTACAATTAGTGACGCAAAAAATAAGGGGTCATGTGGGTTTCTAGGTGGAAAAATGCAAGTGCTATGACCTTTTAAACACAAGGAGGAAAAACCGAAAACGTAAAAACGAAAATGGGCCATGTCCTTAAAGGGTTAAATTCTGATTTTATTTAGCTTCATTGTTGGCTTTTTTTCGTGTATTCATTTTTGCCAGGTAAGGGAACGCCGCCCAGTTGTCTGCAGCCACTTAGGGCTGTTGTGGCGAGTAGGTAAGGCCAGCTGGGGCGGGTCTCAGTTCTAGGGCTGCACTCGTCTTGTTTTCCCAGATTCCCTACCTGACAATACCCTACTGCAAGTCAAACCCTTAGTAAATTAACTGCTTGTATTTAATAGGAGGATGGGGGACACTACGAAGATTGAAGGAAAATGGCTAGAAAAGAGAAAATACAACAAGCCGACTATATAGGGAAGCTATCATGGTTCCAGGTACACCTTTTTTCTTATTTTATCTCCATAGTTCTTTACAACACAGAGATACAAACTTTTTGTAAATATGTAAATGAGTCTCAAAAGCCTGTGAGGTGTTCCCCAGCATGACAAGAGCCCATATAAGCCCAGCCCATCTGCTCTTGTTCACCACCTCTGTACACACTCGCATCTGCCTTCCCAATTTGACTACCAGATAAAGAGGACATGGGCTACATTTGCATGGGCTTTTGCTATGCTGGGGAACTCCACTTGGCTTTCCCATGTTTTCCATGTAGACTATCTTTAAGGGTATATTCACACGGGCGGGCTCGCAGCGAGATTCTCGCTGCGAGCCCGGCAGGTCCTGGCAGTTCCCATAAACTACATACTTGCTGCGGTCTAAACGACCGCAGCGAGTATGTAATTATACCGCCCTTAACCCCTTCTGCTCCCGCCGGCTCCCCCGCTGTAAGCAGCATACATTACCTGTCCTTGCTGCACGGGTCCGGCGTCCTGCTCTCCCGTCCGGCCAATTAGTGTGTTGCCCAGCCGCAGCCACTGATTGGCCGGGCGGGAGAGCAGGATGCCGGACCCGTGCAGCAAGGACAGGTAATGTATGCTGCTTACAGCGGGGGAGCCGGCGGGAGTAGAAGGGGTTAAGCGCGGTATAATTACATACTCGCTGCGGTCGTTTAGACCGCAGCAAGTATGTAGTGTGTGGGAACTGCCAGGACCTGCCGGGCTCGCAGCGAGAATCTCGCTGCGAGCCCGCCCGTGTGAATATACCCTAAGGCCACAATAAGGTTTGCCACAAGATTTCTTAGCGATGGGATTGGTTTTCCTATAGACTCAGTTTTCCTAACTGGCACTGCAACCCAGGCCTAGCTATCTAGGCTTCAGTTCTATTTATTCATGCCACTGTAGACCTGAAGGACAAAAAATTTATTGGCCCACCAAAAATAAAGATTGGCCTCAAAACAGGAACAACAGTTAGCCATATTGTTCTGATTTTCTCCCCTCCAGCCAGGCCAAGTGGACCTCTAGAGCTGACGGTAGACTGTAAAGTTACAATCAATTGCAAGTGCACATGGTCCAAATTCTGACTGTATCATGCTTTCTATCTTTCTATCTATTTAACTGTATAACAATCTCCTATTTATATATGTATTTATTACATGGGTGTCTAGGATTAGATAAAACACATTTACTTAAAAAAAAAAAAAAAAAAAATAGAAACAGCACTACACCTGTCTCCAGGTTGTGTGGTATTACATTTTAGCTCCATTTACATCAATGATAGTGAGCTACAAAACCAGAGCAGGAGAGATGTGGCATTTTTAATGAAATTGTTGAATACTATAATGTAGAATGGGAAAGAAACATAATATTCACCTACATATGAAAATATAAAACCTTTGTCTCTAATGGTCTCTAAAATCTCCAAATGTATTCTTTTGTGCTCCTTTTACATATATATTTATATTTAAGGTCCCTGAACCATTGTCATGGTTGTATTGTGAATACTAATTGGCTCCTGTATAAAAGTGGTATTCAGAATGATATTTCTCCTTATTTATCCTAAGGAACAAAATTATGACGGGCAATTTTTTAGAATTATGTAGGAGGGTAAAAGGTCCCATGCAGCATTAGAAGGAAAGGCATTTATAATTACATTGTAATTTAGGCCAGTGATTTATGATTTACACAGGGAGAGACAAATGTGGTTCGGCCGAGAGATCTAGGAAGAAGTTTAGTGAGATACAGCTTAATGAAATAATAAGAAGAAAAATGGATTGCATTACCTTGCAGCTACTTTCTACCCTCACTGAATGTTCTTTTTAACCCAATGGTGCAAAATGTGGAGGGAGGAGGCACAATATCACTTATGTATGAAATTTCTTATAATAATGCAGTTTTTTTTTTTGTTTTTTAAAGCTAGGTGTTATAATAAATCTTAATACCATTATCTGTATGACAATATCATGCTTGATGCTGAACAAATTGAAGACAGAAAGGGGCAGCCAAAATTTGTTAAAGCCTAAATGCTGTATACTTGATTAGAAAATGTATTATTGCACAGAGCTTAATGGTTTTTATCTAGGTGAAGGGAGTACCCCCTGTCTTTTGAAGGGATTTTACCTGGAAATTTTTTACACTATATTTTCTATGGGACATTTATATACTTAAATAAGTTAATCATATGTCTCTTCAAAGGTCTTTTCTCAAGACTAGCAAGTTTAATTCTTTTAATCTTTTCTAATAACTAAGATGCTCAAGCCAGTGCCCAAAAGTGACCAGTATACTCCATATTCAGGCACACAAAAAGCTTTTTAAAGCAATAATATTTCCCTGCCCCGCATGTCTATATTGCTGTTTTATTGCATGACAATATCCTCCTGGCCTTAGGGTCCTTTTACACTGATAGATTTCTCTGCCTTTACACTGCACGAGACATTGAGTGGCTGGGCTGCACAAATGATTCTTGTATCATTTATGCAGCCATGGAAACTGACAACATGGATATACATATACACTCACCGGCCACTTTATTAGGTACACCAGGCTAGTAACGGGTTGGACCCCCTTTTGCCTTCAGAACTGCCTCAATTCTTCGTGGCATAGATTCAACAAGGTGCTGGAAGCATTCCTCAGAGATTTTGGTCCATATTGACATGATGGCATCACACAGTTGCCGCAGATTTGTCGGCTGCACATCCATGATGCGAATCTCCCGTTCCACCACATCCCAAAGATGCTCTATTGGATTGAGATCTGGTGACTGTGGAGGCCATTTGAGTACAGTGAACTCATTGTCATGTTCAAGCAGAAATCGAGACTCATCAGACCAGGCAACATTTTTCCAATCTTCTACTGTCCAATTTCGATGAGCTTGTGCAAGATGTAGCCTCAGTTTCCTGTTCTTAGCTGAAAGGAGTGGCACCCGGTGTGGTCTTCTGCTGCTGTAGCCCATCTGCCTCAAAGTTCGACGTACTGTGCGTTCAGAGATGGTCTTCCGCCTACCTTGGTTGTAACGGTTGGCTATTTGAGTCACTGTTGCCTTTCTATCAGCTCGAACCAGTCTGCCCATTCTCCTCTGACCTCTGGCATCAACAAGGCATTTCCGCCCACAGAACTGCCGCTCACTGGATGTTTTTTTTTTTTTCGGACCATTCTCTGTAAACCCTAGAGATGGTTGTGCGTGAAAATCCCAGTAGATCAGCAGTTTCTGAAATACTCAGACCAGCCCTTCTGGAACCAACAACCATGCCACGTTCAAAGGCACTCAAATCACCTTTCTTCCCCATACTGATGCTCGGTTTGAACTGCAGGAGATTGTCTTGACCATGTCTACATGCCTAAATGCACTGAGTTGCCGCCATGTGATTGGCTGATTAGAAATTAAGTAGTAACGTGCAGTTGGACAGGTGTACCTAATAAAGTGGCCGGTGAGTGTATATGTGCTTTTAGTTTCCAGATTACACAGCCGTATGTATTTACCTAGAGGGCTGCTGTTATCTGGCATCCTATTCTCCTGCTCTCCAGCCGCTGTGTCTTCAGGCCCTGCTTGTTACTCATTCTGGAATGGTCTAAAGACAGCAGCTGGACGGAGGAGCCAGAGAGCAGAATGCTCAGATACTATTTAAATGGCGTTTGAGACAGCAACTGTATTACTTCCCATTGTAACAGTGTCCCCACTGTGTCCCCATGTAGTAGACAAGCCCCCTCTGTGCGCCATATAAGTAGTTTTTCCAAATATGTGCCAGTCTGTGCCCCCATATAGTATAGGAGATCTTCTTTGTGCCTCCATCTAGGTAGAGTGTAGTAGTAGAGGTATAGTGGACAAAGGGTGTAGTAGTGGAGATATAGAGGATAAGGGGTGTAGCAGTGGAGGAAAAAGGATAAGGGGTGTAGTACTACAGGTTTACATGAGGGGTGTTATAGTACAGGTATAGATAAGTGTTGTAGTAGTAGCGGTACAGGTGAGGGTTGTGGTAGTAGTACAGGTATAGATGAGGGATATAGTAGTACAGGTATAGATGGGTGTTGTAGTAGTAGTAGTACAGGTATAGATGAATGTTGCGGCAGTAGTACTACTTATACAGATGAGCGGTGTAGTACTGCAGATATAGATCAGTGTTGTAGTAGTAGGGGCAGCACAGGTACAGATAAGGGGTGTAGTAGTAAAAGTATAGTAGCTGATGTGGGCGTGGTGCTGGTTCCTCCCCCTGCTCTCCGTTGATATCCTCTGAGACTGCGTCGCTCTCCTGCTCCCTCCCCCGATCTAGTTCTGGTGATTGTACTGGGGGGCTCTTTAGGGCCTGGTTGCTGCTGAAGATCTCCACTGCTGTGTACTAGTGGCAGGGAAAGAGGACAGTGCTGGATCCAGAAGGGGACACTCTCCCTCCCCAGGCTCTGCTAGCTTCAGCTCTGGCAGCTGGAGGTCACCACTAGCTGTGCCTCCCACCTGCCTGCATTGGGGATTACTGTGGCCCTGCACCTCATGAACATTCTTCTCAACTGCCTGCCCCTCCCTGGCCAAGCTGAGGCTTGTGGCCATATTCTGGGGGAGGTCGTGCTGCAACACGGACTCTCCCACTGGATCGCAAGTTATTCCTGGCAGGGCAGACTATACAATGATTTTACAACGAAATTTACAATTTCAACACCCCCCCCCCCCCCCCCCCAAAAAAAAAAAATAAATAAATAAATAAATAAATAAAAGGGTTTTTAAATTCTGGGCAAATTAATCAAATTAATTCGATTAATTAACATTGTTGACAAAGAATATTGGCGTAGAATTGTGACAAAGAATGGTCACACAGAATATTGGCTTATAGTACAGGCTTAGAATGTTGACATGTGATGTAGGATAAATATATGCATAATGAGGGACATTTATTAAGATCGGCGTACTCATACACTGGTCTTAAATTAGTCCCTGTCCCCATTCTCCCTGCTGGATTTACTAAGAGGTGCACGCCTCTCACAGAAATCTGGCCCAGAAATCCACACGTGCTCCGGAGAAGGTGTAAATTTCTGCCACGATTTACACCTGCTAGCAAGTGTAAATGATAGTAGATCAAACACTGAAGGATGCAACACCTTCTTCCCGCCTTGTTACATCCCCCTGCCCATCCATCAAGCAAGCAGAGGTTGCAGATGGCTATTGCGCTTTTTGGATACTTTGATGCCAGCCTGGTCCGGTTTGGTGAGACTTGCACCCACACTGTATACTGTTCTACTGTGCTGCTGAGAGACTGTGTTTTGGTTGCAGATGGCATACACCAAAGAGAAGGTAAGAATCTGCTCCTTCTCTATGGTGCAAACCACTGGGCACAACAATAAGTGTCTCCCAGAATATTGACATAAAATGTAGGATTAGAATTTTTACATAGAAAGTTAGCAGAGAATGTTGGCAAAGAATGATAGCATAGAACATCGGCATATATTGTTGGCAAAAATGTTGACCTAGAATATTGATATTTAGGCTTAGAATTACGTAAAATGATGGCATACAATGTTGTCATACAATTTTGGCAAAGATTGTTGGCATATAATGATGGTTTAGAATGTTTGCATACAGTGTTGCAATAGAATGTTAACATAGAATTTTGGCATTTAGGCCCAGATTTATAAAACTCTGTAAAATCTAACCTGGTTTAAACTGCCCATAGCAATCAATCACAGCTCAAGTTTTATATTACCAGAGTAGAGATCTGAGCTATAATTGGTTACTGTGGGCAGTTCATACCAGATTATATTTCATATAGTTTAATTAAACTGGGCCATGCATAGAATGTTGTAATTTTGGCATAGAATTGTGGTAAAGGATAGTGACATAATATGTTGGCACAGAATGTTGACAGAATGTTGGCATATTGAAGGTTTAGAATGTTGGAATACAATGTATACCTAGAATGTTAGCAGAGAATGTCAGCATATAATGTTGGAATAGAATATGGACGTAGAGTGTTGACTTACAAAGTTGCCATATAATTAAAGTTTAGAATGTTGACATGTGATGTTTGCATACATGTATACATAGAATGTGGGCGTAGAATGTTGACAAAATGTTAGCATAGAATGTGAGCTTAGAATGCTGGAATAGAATGTATGCATAGAATGTTAGCATAAAATGTTGACATTGAATGTAGGCAGGGCCGGTTTTAGACAAACTGTGGCCCTGGGCAAAACTAAAGTGGGGCTCCCATAATGTATATGTACTGTATGTAAACAATATGCTATACCATCCGACAACAAAATATTATCTTTATGTAGTGATTTAAACCTTTAAGGACCCATGACGTACCTGTTCGCCAGTGGGTCCAGTGGCACTATGAAATGAGCTCAGAAGCAGAGCTCACTTTATATCACGTAGGGACTGGCTGCTATATGTGATCACGCGGTGACCCGCCAGTAACCGCTGCAGCTGCGCTCCTGTCACTGTCTGATCGGGACACCCTGGGGGTTCCGATAGTTTTATCTGACTGCTAGAGGTCCCTTACCTTCCTCCCGGCAGTCAGATCGGGGATCATTGTATAGAATCTGCCACAGGCAGCCTCTATGCAATGATTGCAGATTACACTGATGAATGCTATGCTATGGCCACAGGCAGGATCTATGCAATGATCGCAGATTACACTGTTCAATGCTTTGCTATGGCATAGCAATGATCAGTGTATATAATGAAATGTACAAATGTCCCCAGGGGGCTATAAAAAATGTCCAGCTGGCACCTACGTCACATTTCTTCTGACTCCCATTCGTTGTCCAGGGCTTTTGAACACTGTCCTATGCAATAAATCAGTGTTTCCAATGCCTCACTATAAGAGCCCTCTCATAGGGATGCATTAAAGAATCCAACTCACAGCCTCCTTAGATGCGGGTCAGCCAGTTTAGTGATTGTATGCACCCAACCTCCTAACACAATAACCCATAACTAAACCCACCCCTACCATGTAATGTATATATGGATAAACCCACACCACCATGTACTGTATATATGGATAAACCCACCTTCACCATGTACTGTATATATGGATAAACCCACCCCCACCATGTACTGCATATATGGATAAACCCACCCCCACCATGTACTGCATATATGGATAAACCCACCCCTACCATGTACTGCATATATGGATAAACCCACCCCCACCATGTACTATGTATATGGATAAACCCACCCCCACCATGTACTGCATATATGGATAAACCCACCCCCACAATGTACTGTATATATGGATAAACCCACCCCCACCATGTACTATGTATATGGATAAACCCACCCCCACCATGTACTGTATATATGGATAAACCCACCCCCACCATGTATTGTATATATGGATAAACTCACCCCCACCATGGACTGCATATATGGATAAGCCCACCTCAACATGTACTGCATATATGGATAAACCCATCCCCACCATGTACTGCATATATGAATAAGCCCACCCCACCATGTAATGTATATAATGGATAAACTCACCCCTACCATGTACTGTATATATGGATAAACCCACCCCCACCATGGACTGCATATATGGATAAACCCACCCCCACCATGTACTGTATATATGGATAAGCCCACTCCACCATGTACTGTATATAATGGATAAACCCAACCCACCATGTACTGTATATATGGATAAACCCACCCCACCATGTACTTTATATATGGATAACCCACCCCCACCATGTACTGTATATATGGATAAACCTATCCCCACCATGTACTGCATATATGAATAAGCCCACCCCACCATGTAATGTATATAATGGATAAACCCACCC
This sequence comes from Dendropsophus ebraccatus, assembly GCF_027789765.1. Lineage (NCBI taxonomy): Eukaryota > Metazoa > Chordata > Amphibia > Anura > Hylidae > Dendropsophus > Dendropsophus ebraccatus. Next base: position 79,203,950 of record NC_091457.1, read on the forward strand.
CTACCATGTACTGTATATATGGATAAACCCACCCCCACCATATACTGTATATATGGATAAGCCCACTCCACCATGTACTGTATATAATGGATAAACACACCCCACCATGTACTGTATATATGGATAAACCCACCCCCACCATGTACTGTATATATGGATAAACCCACCCCCACCATGTACTGTATATATGGATAAACCCACCCCCACCATGTACTGTATATATGGATAAACCCACCCCCACCATGTACTGTATATATGGATAAACCCACTCCCACCATGTACTGTATATATGGATAAACCCACTCCCACCATGTACTGTATATATGGATAAACCCACCCCTACCATGTACTGTATATATGGATAAACCCACCCCCACCATGTACTGTATATATGGATAAATAGCCAGATATATAAATACAATAGATAGTAAAGTAGCATGACTCCCAGTTTGTGGGCTGGTGCCAGCAGATCACCCACGGGTTCGGGATATCTATATTGCAAATAGTCCGCAGCATTCCAAATTCAATGAAGTAAAAGTGTAAATTTATTTAATTGAACTTGCAAACAACAAACAATGGTTAGGTGCGGCATACAACACAACATTTCGATGGAAAAAATTCACGCTTTAACTTCACTGAATTTGGAATGCTAAGGAGTATTTGCAATATAGATAAATAGATTATAATCATAGAGAGAAAGAGAGAGATAAATTGTCAGTCAGATAGACAGATATGCTCTTACATATATATATAAAAACAGTAAAACATACATTACACATCACACATACATAGAACAATACAGATAGATAACACCACACATACATTACACATCACACATACATAGAACAATACAGATAACATCACACATACATTACACATCACACATACATAGAACAATACAAATAACATCACACATACATTACACATCACACATACATAGAACAATACAGATAGATTGCACCACACATACATTACACATCACACATACATTACACATCACACATATATAGAACAATCCAAATAACATCACACATGCATAGAATAATACAGCTAAAATTAGGAGTGGATGGAAACCAGGGTCCACTGATCCCAAATTTAGATATATGCATGCTAATTTTGGGTATGTTGCACAATATTTTGCTAATCTTTCTGAAAAAGTTGCACGAAGCAGGCTCCAAAAATAGACTAGCTGTTCACCAATTAATAAATATTGCACTTTCAATACACTAATCTACTATTCACACTGCAGCAACAGACTATACAGAAAAGTACTCTGATGATGAATACCCTCCCCCCTACCACCACCAACAACAACAACACACACATACATCTTGTGTGGAGTTAGTATTTGACAATTTTGGAACAAATAAGGAAAAATTGGCCTTAACTCCCCAGCGACTAATGTAGTCCTATGCATATTGTATATAATGTCACATAAATTGTAACACTTAGGGCCCTATTACACAGGACGATTATCATGCGAAAAGTCGTTATATCATTTGAATTTAAACAAAAATTGTCCTGTGTAATTGCAGGCAACGATCGAGAAATCGTTCATGTGTCGCTGATCATTAAATTAGATCTGACCCTTAAATCATTGGTAATCGTTCGCTAGTAGTTCGCTATAATTCCACATTTGTTCGCTGGAGTTCTGCATTTGTTCACTAATCGTTCAGTGTAATTGCATATTGTTCATTCTTTAGCTGGGGTCAGGTGAAATGAATGATTGTAGTAACAATCGTAACTAACAACTATTGTTCTGTGTAATATGATTTCAGGTTAACGATAAACAATCTAATTTATCATTAATTGTTAAAAATCACTTTGTCTAATAGAACCCTTACTGTGTGACAATATGGAATGATGATTGTCCAGATATAGCAGTTAGTTTCCAATTACATTTTTTATCTCCTTTTTTCTATGTTGTGGTCTAGCATGACAGTATAGTCCCTGTCTATTCCATAATGTTTTTTTTTTCTTTTCTGGAACTGTCTCCAACTCATCCCACCACCCTAGCCACATGAATCCTTTCTACCCATAAACCTTTTCTTTTACTATCATCAAAAGAGTTTGCGTGCTGTGATGCATAGAGTAATCACTGCTCTTATCTCTATTGTATGAGATGCATGCTGATGCCAAGCAGGTGATGTAAAGAAAGAAATAGAATATATTTTCTTATGGCTGTTAGTCACTGCATTTCTGCATAAAGTCACCATAGGGTGAAGGAATCACATTGGGGATTACTTCGCAATGACAAGTGCTTCCTCTTACACACATAGGGGGAGTGAATCAATATGGCAAAAGATGTAATGATTTTCATAAATGACCTTTAACCCGGAAGTAGATTTGAGCAAACCATGAACATGCTCGGGTTCTTTGGAACCCAGGCTTGCCGCATTTGATTACTGGTGGCTGGATAAGTTGGAATCAAATGCCGCAAGCTCTGGAATTTATAAATGTGCTCAAGGTCATGTTATATACAAAAAAATCCTATATCCCTTGTTATTATGATTCTCATGGTTCTCACTGTCCAGATTTCTGGGGTTGGGGTCAGCACATGGAATTACCTGCTCAACAAATCAGTGGCTGCATCAGTGTCCTAATGGGCTCAGCCTTCTGCTGACTCTGGAAGCCATGTGTAACAGGCCCGGAGCTCCATGACAATGGCAGTGGCAGGGGGCCACAAATTAAAAAAAAGTAGGTTTTTTTTCTATTTAACAGGATAGGCTAGGTTCACACTTGATTTTGCTGTCCTTTTAATATACTGTATACATTTAAAGGAAAAAAACTGATGCTAAATCAGATGGTAAAACTGGATGTTGTTTTATGCCATACTGCAGAATCCATTTTCATTTGACTTACATTAGTAAAAAAAAAAAAAAAAAAAAACAGATCAGTTTACTTTCTTTCTTTTTTTTTTAACATATACAAAGTTGTACTTGACAACATTTTTCTCTACGTTAAAATTAAACATACTTAAAACGGATACAGCGAAATAGATGCAAAAACACAAATACCCCTTTAACCCCTTAAGGACAGAGCCTGAAATGGCCTTAATGACAGAGACAAATTTTATGAATATGACCAGTGTCACTTTATTCATTAATAACTTCAGGATGCTTTTACCTATCCGGCTGATTCTGAGATTGTTTTCTCGTGACATATTGTACTTTACATTTCTGGTAAATTGGAGTAAATACTCATAACGAATCTTTATGAAAAAAACCCAAATAACGTGAAAAAATGCATTTTTCCAACTTTGAAACTTTTTTGCTTATACAGAAAGTGGTTATACCACATAAATTATATATTAAATAGCATTAGCAACATGCCTACTTTATATTGGCGGCATTTATTAAACGATCTTTCATTTTTTTTTAGACAATAGGAAGCTTAAAACATTAGCAGCAAATTTCCTAATTTTCAGTAAAATTTCAAAATCAGATATTTTTAGGGACCTGTTCAGGTTTATAAGCTGGGTTCACACACTGTATACTTCAGGCAGTATTTGGTCCTCAAGTCAGGTCCTCATAGCAACCAAAACCAGGAGTGGATTGAAAACACAGAAAGGCTCTGTTCACACAATGTTGAAATTGAGTGGATGGCCATCATATAACGGTAAATAACTGCCATTATTTCAATATAACAGCCGTTGTTTTAAAATAACAGCAAAAATTTGCCATTAAATGACGGCCATCCACTCAATTACAACATTATGTGAACATAGCCTTTCTGTGTTTTCAATCCACTCCTGGTTTTGGTTGCTATACAGCCTCACAAATACAGCCTCAAATATACATAGTGTGAACCCAGTTAAAGTGTATTTGAGGGGCCTGTATGTTAGAAAGCCCCACAAAGCACCCCATTTCAGAAACTGCACCCCCCATACTCTGCAAAAGCACATCCAGAAAGTTTTTTAACCCTTTAGGGGAGCCACAGAAATAAAAGCCAAGTGTGTAAGAAATTTGAAAATTTTAATTTTCTGTGCAGAGATTTTATTGTAATCCAATATTTTTCATAATTATAAACCTATTACCAGAGAAATGCACCTCAATAATTATTGCCCCATTTCTGCAGTTTATAGAAATACCCCATATGTGGCCCTATTGCGCTATTTGACACAAGCACAAGCCTCAGTTATAAGGGAGCACCTAGTGAATTTCAATGGCTCCGTTATATTTGGTAATTTCTGACCGTACCACTTCAGGTTGGCAGAGGCTCTGGGGTGCCAAAACCTGAAAAACACCCCTAAAGGGACACCATTTAGAAAACTACACCCCTCAAGGAATGTAACAAGGGGTGCGGTGAGCATCTGGACCCCACAGGTGCTTCACACATTTTCCGAACAATATGGCGTGAAAAAATAAAAATTTATTTTTTACACTAAAACGTTGTTCTAGCCTTCAATTTTTCATTTTCTTAAAGGGATAAGAGGAAAAAAAAGACACAAAATGTGTAGCGCAGTTTCTCCTGAGTACGGAAATACCCCTCATGTGGCGATAAAGCGCCAAGGGGGCGTAGGACGAGCCTCCAAAGGGAAGAAGCGCTAATTGGCTTTTGGAAGCTGAATTTCACTGGAAAGGATTTCAAGGGCCATGTCGCATTTACAGAGCCCTCGTGCTGCAAAGACACTGGAAACCCCCCACAAGTGACCCCATTCTGGAAACTACACCCCTCAAGGAATCTAACAAGGGGTGCAATGAGCATATGGGCCCCACTGGTGACGGGCACAAATGTGGAACAATGTGACGTGAAAGAGAATATTTTCATTTTTTCACTTTTATGGCACAAATGTGCCCGTCATCAAGGGGTGAATATCCTCACTGCACCCCTTGTTAGATTCCTTGAGGGGTGTAGTTTCCAGAATGGGGTCACTTGTGGGGGGTTTCCAGTGTTTTGGCAGCACGAGGGCTCTGTAAATGCGACATGGCGTTCATCATCCATTCTAGCCAAATCCAACCTCCAAAATCCAAATCGCGCTCCTCCCCTTCAGAGGCTTGCCCTGCGCCCACATGGCGCTTTATGTCCACATGTGGAGTATTTACGGAAATTGCTCTACACATTTTGTTTTTTTTCCCTCTTTTAACCCCTTGTGAAAATGATAAATTCAAGGCTAAACCAGCATTATAGTGTAAAAAATTTAATATTTCATTTTCATGCCACATTGTTCCACATTTGTGCCCGTCACCAGTGGGGTCTATATGCTCACTACACCCCTTGTTACATTCCTTGAGGGGTGTAGTTTCCATAATGGGGTCACTTGTGGGGGGTTTCAACTGTCTTGGCAACACAGGGGCCTTTTGAATGCAACATGGCCCCTCGAAATCCATTCCATCCAAATCCAGCCTTCAAAAACCAAATGGCGCTCCTTCCCTTCGGAGGCTTACCCTGCACCCGCATGGCACTTTATGTCCACATGTGGGGTATTTCCATACTCAGGGAAAATTGCGCTCCACATTTAGTGTTTTTTTTTTTTATCTTTTAGCCCCTTGTGAAAATGAAAAAATCAAGACAATCAATGATTTAGAGTAAAAATTTTACAAAAATTACACTAAATGTTGGTCTAGCCATGATTTTTTCCATTTCCACAAGGGGTTAAAAAAGAAAATGAACACAAAACGTGTAGGGTAGTTTCCCCTGAGTACGAAAATACCCCACATGTGGGCATAATGTGCCATATGGGCACAGGGCAAGCCACCAAAGGGACAGAGCGCCATTTAGAGGCTGGAATGGAGGATGGAGGGCATGTCGCAATTACAAAGCTCCTGTGCTGCCAGGACAGTAGTAACCCCCAACAAGTGACACCATTCTGAAAACTACACCCCATAAGAAATCTAACAGGGGGTGCAGTGAGCATATGGACCCCACTGGTGACGGGCACTTACGTAGAACATGTGCCGAGAAAATAAAAAATACAATTTTTTTCATTTTCACGTCCCAAATGTGGCCGTCACCAGGGGGCCATATCCCCGCTGCTCCCCTTGTTAGATTCCTTATGGGGTGTAGTTTCCAGAATGGGGTCAGTTGTGGGGGGTTTCTACTGTCCTGGCCGCACAGAGGCTTTGTAATTGCATCATGGCATCCTTTAATGGGAATGGCGGCCATACCTATGTAGCTGGGGAAAAGGGAAAATTCTAATTTATTTGGGGGTATTAGGCCAATTATTAGTTTATAAGGTTGAAAATGACAGGTGTCCATCAAATTCAACCTGTGTTGATCCAAAGGAAGGCAAAAAACCCTCGTAAGGCAGACAACAGTAGCCTCATCACAGGGAAAAAATTCCTTCCCGACTCTATAATGGCGATCAGAATAATCCCTGGATCAACGTGACCCCTGAAATAGGAATATGGGACGGAATTTAGAAAATGTGGAACTCCAATGACGTGTGGTACGCCTTTAAGCGATCCAGTATGCAGAGGCCGGGGTTATCAGGACAGGTGTCACACTGGAAAATGGCGTCCTTCCTGATCCCCCTGTTACCCCACACTCTGCACTTCTTCTGGGGTCTCCTGTTTTCCAGTGTGGGGGACGTCACCTGGAAAATGTTGCCCTGGTGCGATACGGGGTCCTTTATATCCAGAAGCGCTGGGTCCGCTCCATGGCTGCTAAATATTAGGGCGCTATTACTACTTCTGATATGTTCGGATCGTGCCGCAAGCTACAGTAGCTCGGGCAGTGAGGGACCAGAAGAGGGGGTGCTGGTATAAAAGTTATCCCCGTCCGGGTGGTAACCTTTATCCAGCAGTGGGAAGATCAGTTCCCGGACGATCTTCCCACTAACTCCGAGGATGGGGGGGGGGGGGGCATCTGGGGGCTGGATTCGGGTGTCCCTTCCATCATACACTCTAAGGGTACGTGCACACTGCGGAATCGCGACAGATAACCCTTCGTGCATTCCACAGCTGGCACCCACCGGCGGACTGATGCAGGCGTGCGTCTCTGTCCGTGTCATAGACTCCATTCTATGCACGGGCGGATTCCGCTTTCCGTCCAACGTATTAATTCTTTGGATGAACGATGGAATCCGCCCGTGCATAACATGGAGTCTATGACATAGTGGGAGACGCGCGCCCGCCTCAGTCCGCCGGTGGGTGCCAGCTGCGGAATGCACAAAGGGTTATCCTTCGCCATTCCGCAGTGTGCATGTACCCTAAATCTGTAAGTGTACCCTGAGGTACTCTCACAGAGTTTGTAGAATTTCACACCATACCGTGATCTCTTATTGGGACGGTACTGGCGGAAAAGACGTGTCTGGGGGGCAGCGTACACTACGCTACCCCCAGACACGTCACTGGATGATGAGGATGAGGATGAATGGAGGAAAGAAGGATCCCCCCATTCATCCCCACTGGCTGTTTCGGTGTCGGAGGCAATAATAACGTATGCGTCCGACGCTGAAAACACCCTGGGGGCCATCTTTATACGGGGATTGGTATATGGGGTATGTAGTGGTGTAGTGTCAAACTTTATTCAATGTAGTGTAGTGTGGTGTAATGTAGTGTTTTTTACATGTTTTTTTACAGTAAGTATAAAAAAAAAAAACTACGCCAACAAAGGAGTTGCTGATAAATGCTGCACTTATGTGCGGCACTTATCAGCAGACCGTGGCAGTAGAATATAGAAAAAAAACACCGTACGCCAAAAAGGAGGAGTTGCTGATTAGCAGCGCACTTTCGTGCGATGCTGATCAACACTCAGCGGCGATAGGGTGCGGAAAATAGAAGAAAAAAAAATTTGGAAAAAAAAAAAAAACTTTTTCTACATTCTGAACATTCCTGTAGCTGCTGATAAGTGTATTACACATATCAGCCGCTAGAGGGCAGCAGAGCGCAAAATCCGGAAAAAGACGAGGCTGGATCTGAAAAAAGCCGATGGGGACCGCTGGAAATAGCCGAAGACCCGATGGAAAGACGGAGGACGCCGCGAACCCGGAAGACGCCGATCAGGACCCCGGGACAGGTGAGTAATGTACAAATACCTGCTCTGGACCCCTCAGCTAGGTAGCTGAGCAGGTATTTACTATTTTTGTGGACTCTGATCGCCGTGCCACCACCATTTTTTTCCGGGTCATCGGGTCACTGATGACCCGGAAAGGTTCCGATCGCCGCTATTGGCTGATCTCAATTGATCAGCCAATAGCTGCGATCGTAAGCACAGGGGGTGTTAACCACCCCCCGTGCCGAGAAGCTAAGATGGCCTGCTATGATTTATAGCAGGCCATCTTCCCCGATCGCTGTGTGCGAACACACAGCGATCAGGGAAACATCGGGCGTAAATTTACGCCCTGATGCGTTAAGTACCAGGGCGCGATGGCGTAAATTTACGCCCAATGTCGTTAAGGGGTTAAGGGGGGACTACTTACATCTGAATTGGAAGAAAATGCTACAATCATAGCTATAACATTATTGCTGGGATCCAGAAGAAAAAGATTATATATGGAAATAATTGGTTATATAGATTAGTAGGAAATATTCATACATGATAAACATTGTGACTGGGGAGAGGGTGATGCAGCTCTCTACATCAATGGCTAACTTAGGATGATGACTGTTTTATTGTATAGCACTTTATGACTTGTTATCATAAGAAGGGTCCTGCAGAAATACTGGGATAAGCACATTCCTTTAAGAATCAGATTTTATCATGGTTCTTTCTGATTCAGTGCTCCAGCTCCTCAGAATCCCTCTAAAATCTAAGCCTTTGCCAAGGTTCTAATCTAAAGAGAATCTTCTATAAATAATAAACACAAAGATTTTCCTATTACTTATGTTAACACTCAAATAGGTCAGGTACATTGTTTTAAATGTCATCTCAACAATAAGATGCATTCCCCAGGTACATCCTCTGATGTGAGCGTGCTGATTTTCTGGACATGCTGTTACAAAGAAAAGCAAGCTGTATGTTTTTACCACTTGCAAGATTAATACATAGACTTCATCCTAGTGTTGTTTATTGCAAATCTGCTCGGCCCTCATGTCGCATCTCACAGTGAAACTTAACTAATTTGTGTTGACATTATTAAAAGAAAAAAATACACTGAAGCGCAAATTCTGACCTTCACCTGTCATTGTCTTATATCCTGTACGTATTACACCTAACATTTTAAGTGTCTGGCCAAAGGCAAGATGCAATGTTTGTGCGCTCTCCTGATTCTGCCTTTTCTTAAGAGTTATCCTCTATCTATATGTCTCACGAACCATGAAGGATGAAGAATGAATTGCCCTACATATTAGGATCTGACTAAATAAGCATATATGAGTCACAAAACCATTTTTTTGCAGAATAGTAAATATATGTATTATTAGAACTACCCATAGGGATATTGGGGTAAATTGCATTAACTGGTAGCCATGTTATACCCTCACGGAATGTTATTTTTTATCTAACTAGTGCAAAATTGTATGTTAAATTCTTTATAGAAACACTGTTGTTCTAGTAAACTAAGTAGTGGTATATAGTAAATTGATTTAAAGTGGACCTATCAGCAGCTAAATAAGGGTATATTTAAGCTAATAGCTAGACAGGACTTTTCATCAGGATTCTGGATATAGCAATTTTTTTTTTTTATCTCCATAGTGCTTTCTAGTCCTGATTTTACAGGCTTTTTTGTTAATGTGTAAATGACTCTCAAATGCCTAGAGGATGTTTCTTAGGCAGGCTAACCCTATGCTCTTGCTGTGCAATCTCCTGTTATTTGCATTCTCTGTGTTTGCTTGGATATCCTTCCCACCCCCTGCACTCGGTTGACAGCTATCATGGATGCTTAAAGGAGAAATCCCATGACCAAAGTTTACTTATCATTATGCCCCGTAGAGCTGCTCCTGGGTCCAGCTGTCAGCTGCCTGAAGTACTTCCAGCTGCAGCGTCACTTAGCTGAGCGATTGGCCACTCAGCTAATCATTGACTGGAGTGTGACATTGCAGCTGGAAAAGTAGGGTACATGACCTATCCAGATTCCAGCCGAAAATGAAAGCCTGCGGACATCAGCAGTACCCTGGAGCGGTGCTACAGGGGCACAGGGATGGGTTAGTATGCATTTAAATGAAGAAGAAATGGGCTGGCTAACTCTGGGCTTTTACTGTGCTGAGAAACGTCCCCTAGACACTTTAGCCTCATTTACATATTGACAAAAATGGCTACATCTTGACTTCTCAGGGTTGGCCATAGTTATGGAATTAAAAAAAAAGTATGCCCAGAATACAGATAAGAAGCCCATGAGATTATTGTTACCCCTGTTTAGCTGTTAACAGGTCTATTTAATGTATAGAAATTTTGTGTTTGATGTTGATCAAGTTGAACATTTTAAGTGAATATGTTAGTTGCAATTCATGTTCCAAATGGTTAATGCTGTTATTGCAATTTGTATGCAGAGGACAGGAATGAACAGTTGACTATCAATATGTAATATGTCCCGGCCCTACCCACAATTCACAGTCCATGACTGTGATGCACCTTGCAATAAACTACACAATCCACCATGTGGTTGTCAGGAACCGGACAGCAGGACAAGACAAGACAGTGAGCCCTAAGCTCAGCCCCTCCCATTGTCCTCTACCTACTTGCCACAATCCGCCCTAAGATGGCGGCGAGCAACTTGGCGGCGGTCCCTGCACTGGCTAGGTGGAACACAAATACAAGACAGACAAAACACAATGAAGAATAGTAAACAGTCCGGGTCACAACAATCGGGCAGCAAAAGTACAAAATCACAATCCTATAAACGTAGTCAAAGTCCAGGCAATATAGTCAAGGGCAGGCGGCAAGCAAGGGAGGTCAAGGAATAAGGCAAAGATCAGGGATAGCAAATACACAGAAGATACAAGCGGGCAGAGACTAAGTCAATAACCAGCAATTGAGATTGTTGTACAGATTGAGGATTGTTATATAGGAGGCCAGGGCTCTGGTCCAGAATGTAATTGGACCATCCCCGGATCTCCAAGCACAGACACCTGAGAACAAGACAGATCCACTGGCAGGATGACCTGTCAGTCACATCAGAACCAGAACACAGATTAACCATGACATGGCCAGACAGAACTCAGCAGGTGAAGTCAGGTGTGTCTCCCAACCCAGGTGAGCAATAAACCAGAGTTCACACACAGCAAAACAAAACACAGAAACAGGATACAAGAAAATCAGTGCCTTCTCGGCCGAACAGCACGAGCTGAGGGGCGCATAATGCTCCGCAGAGATACCATCCTGACAGTGGTGGTGGTCAATAATTGGTATGATTCAGATACCATGACAAGTCCACAAGAGGGACAAAATATGCAGCACTCACCAATGTGAATAAACAAAGATCTTTTATTCCATTCATAAGGTCTTAAGAGCTGACCCTGTTCCATAGAATAACCCTAAATCAACCCTAAGTAACCACCAAAAATTCCCCAAAAATTTAATTTTTGTGTACTTTTATTGTGATGTCCAAATATCTCATAAAAAAAACTTACAAAGACACTTAAACCAAGGTGGAGGGTTTAAGGTGGAAGAACAGAATATTTTATAAATAAAAAATTGAGTGCACAGGGAAAACAATGTACACAGCTGTTGTGGCTGCGTCTACCCCCCCCCCCCCTCTTAACTTCCGGTGCAGCTGGCATTGCATCCTGAAACTCTGGGCGTACTCGTCCCTGTTTTAGTAAAATTTGAAGAGACAATGCCCTTATAATTAGTCCCTGTCTGTCATCCCCTAATAAATTCCAGCCTCTTCCTGCGAGAGGAAGGAAGAGGCAAAACGAGGGGTGAGGTGGATTAGTCGGGCACCAGAGTTATGGATAGGCTGGAAAAGAACAAGGTGTTAGGTGGAAATCCTATGGCAGCAGTTAGGGTCCCTTTGGGTCTCATAGGCACCCTATATGCTACCATCATGTATTCTGCTCATGTGTGCCTCCATACCACAGATCTGTACAACACAACCTGGGTTGGATGTAATGGACATATGCAGTTGTATTTATGCACTTTGATGCTTCCTCCGGACCTCCCTTTCGGTTCTGTAACTTTGGAAGATGGTAATAGCACAGCAGACAAAAACAACATTTGACAGTGCACCAAAGAATGATATTACGGACCTTTTTTCAACCACTAAACTTTATAATACGGTCTTGTGTGTGACACTTTTTATAGTCATTTCTTGATAGTTGAATAGTTCACCATAATTGTAGAAAATACTTGAAGTACTTGAATTGCAGCAGGAATTATTATATTACCATTTAGTACTCAGTGCTCTGCAGAGACATACCTCAACATTTCATTTCACTTCATAAAAATTATATGACTGCTAAATATTCTCCAATTGAACTTTCTGAATGGACTAAGTTTCTATGCTATCAGATCGAACCACTTACAGAATAAAGTACCACTGTACTGTACCACTTACAGAATAAAGAGAGAGACCTGTGTCAAGTGTGCAGAACAAAAAGACGCAGTTCTATACTTTTCATATATCACAGTATTGCTGAGACTGTCATTTAATGAACATGACAAGTGGGGAGCATGCCCATAGTCTCCTGGTCATGGACGTCTCATTTCTGTGCTAAAAAAATAAAAATAATAATAAAGAGTATTTGATATTTTTAGAAGATATATTGAAATTTATTTTAAGGTGGATATCCCCTTTAATAAAGAAGGGGATATTTCAAAGCTCCCGTTATACAGTATGTGTGATCCACTTGCTAAAAAAAATTAACTAGTGTGTGTCCAACCCTAATAAGCAAACAGCATGCTGAACCTTTACCTAAATTAGCTATAATGTGCAAAGGCCTATCCTAGTGTTCCTCTAGGATATTCAACTACTTATCAGGGGTCTCACTATAATGAATGTGTGACGCTCAGGTTATATTCACAGATTAGTGTGATGTCAGCTAGAAGAGAAATACTCACAGGACCAATTTGGAGGAATAATTTAAAAGGTTATCTATTAGTCAGATTAACAATTAACGATGGTGGGAAGGTCATTATGGTAGGTGCACATTGATAAGTCTTAGGATTTCCAATGATAAACCAATGAAAAGGGAACACTTTGATATTCATAACATCATTATATGTGAGATAGTGAAAGATAGCATTTTTAATGATCATAGGCAAGTAAGGGACTAGGGACTATTTCCAGCCCTGCCTTTATTAAGAGAATATGAGCTACTGCAATATTAATCATCCAAGAGAACAAAATGGCTGCCTCCTCAGAGACCAATGCAGTCATGTTACCATGGAAATGTGTCAATTCATTAAAAAAATTATTTGATGTTCATTTGTTTAACTGAAAGAAGTTGACCCCAACTAAACAATATATATATATATAGCAGGGATGGGAAACTTTGGGCCTTCAGTTTCTGCACAACTACAATCCCCATCATTCCGGCAAAGCTTTAGCTTTATCTGTCCAGACATGATGGGAATTGTAGTTTTGCAGAAACTGGAGGCCAAAAGGGTCTCCATCCCTGCTATATACCCTCTCTCTTTCACATACTGTAAATTCAGCTAATACCTTAAAGTGTCGCGGTCATGATTACTTTCAAAAACTAAATCAACAGTAGATGTGAAATAAAGCAAGTTTGCAATTTACATTCATAATTGTTTTGTTGTTATCATCCTGGTAAGCTATACTTACCAAAAATCCAGGTCCAGTCTCCTGAAGACTGATTTTTCTGACTGAAAAAAAACAAACAAACAGACTAAACACAAGAATTCCGGCCAGTACAGAGAGTCACGGCTCAATGTGTCCATCAGTCACATGACTGGCTTCTCTCTGTGAGCACTTAGATGGCCTGTGATACACAGAACTCTCTGTTTTCTGACTGTTTCCTGTATTTTGAGGAAAAAAAACTGTCAGACAACAGGAAGTGCCGTGTTTGCCATGATAATTTAAAAAAATAATCAATGTAAATTGCAAACTTGCTTCATATCACATCTACTGTTGATTTAGATTTTGAAAGTTAGAACGACAGTGACACTTTAAAGTATGGCTATGTTCACACAACTTAAAAAATGGCAATTTAACTGACTGCAATGGCAATGCATTGAAGTCAATGGGAAGACGGACGCCCAATGCATTGAATAATGGAGGTTTTTACTGCGGACGTCAAAATAATAAACGTGATCATTATTTTCGGACATCTTTTACAAACCTCTTTTTATTAGTTGTTCACACACAGTTTTTCTTTTTTCACTGTTCATTCTCTGTTTGTACTGTTAAATTCAATGGACTTTTCAATAAAGCCACACCCAAAGGCCAATTAGTAACCCCAAACTAGAATAATGTACAAACACCAGTCATTGCACTAAGGGGAGGCCAGGCTGCTAAATGCCGTCCGTTATTTTAGACTGAAAATGACGGACATCATTTTAAATGGAGCTGAAAAAACGTTGTGTGAACATGGCCTATACATGACAAATTAAAACAAAAAACAAAAAAAACAGCAGTTATATAGTTAATGCTTGCATTTTGTATGCCACCTGGTTTGATTTTAATTGTGTGGCTCCAGCTGCAGTTTAGTGCCTCATTGTTCTGCTTATTGTTCTAAACATCACTCTGAGCTCATGAACGGGCCTTTTTATTTTATCAGTTAGTTTATCTGCAGCAGGCTGCTGGCCAATCATGGTTCATCATTACTGGGACAGCTGACATCACTTCTCTTTTTTTGATGTTACTAAAGACCAAATGGCCTTAGCGATGGAACCCCCACTGCAGTTTTCAAGTGATTGACACCAAGTGGTTGAACTTGTAGCATTATATTTTATATAGAAAACAGACAAAAAATAAATAAATGAAGGAAATTGCAACAATGTAGTATATCCCCTCCCCTGCTGATTTGAAGGCAAAATACATTTTAAAATATTCTCTTGGAGCCTCCTGCATTACTGTCACAAAGCTTACCAGAGAGTTCTTCACCTTTAACCCTTACCAGAGTGTGTGGACTGTGGAAAATGGTGTTCAGTCAGGGGGCAGAGTTCTTACAGCATCGTATTAAAGCACAAAGCCAGGTTGAACACCTTTGTACATATGAGGAACCAATAGGACCTAATTGCTGAGTCCCATATAAGTGGGAGAAAGCCCCTTCAAAAACCCGTAACAGCAGGTGATAGGCGGTGTTGGTGGGGGTAGCTCTTATTTCTGCCTTTTGTTCCGGTTTCCATGACCGGATATCTCTCTAACACAATTCTTGAAATCTTTTATGGTATGTATTGTGTTCAAGATTTCTCTTAAAAGGAATCTCCAACACAAATGTTAAGAGCCAAGCATCATAGCGCCATGGTACTGTGGCATACCATGCATACAAAAAGTGTACTGAAAAATACCAATCAAACAGAAGCCAAAAGGACACTTTTTTTGGTATCTATCTGGTGAGTAGAGCCCTATGGATATATGTCAAACAGAGCTTTTATGATGTGATAGAGCCAAGGCTCTTCCTGAAAATACATGCACAAATTGAAAAATGGGTGTTGCTATCACTCTTGATAATGGGGCATGTCTCTGCCCACTCCTATTAGTACTCACATTGTCAAATGGGCAAGGACACACGCTATTTACAAGGAGGATGATAATATCCAGGTATGAATGTATCCATATATCTCTAGAAGGAATAATAAAGGCACATTGCAGAGTTCTAAGAAAAGATGCTGCAGAATTATATGATCAGGATGTGATTACAGTGGTACCTCGGTTCTCGAACATAATCTGTTCTGGAAGGCTGTTCCAGAACCGAGCTGTAAGTTCCCATAGGGAACAATGTAAATCTGATTAATTGATTTTTACATTCCATGGGTCAGGTGCAGAACACCCGGCACACAGAGCGTAAAAACGCGCCATGTTCCCCGCAACAGTGAGAGGCAGGAGCAAGCGTCAGAGTTCCCCTCATTATAATGGGATTCTCTCACTGGGGGAACGCACTATTAAGAAGCCGGCCGCACTGCTACCTGTCAGCACTGGGGGGATGAAGAGAGACAGGTCAGTGCAGGGAGCAACCGGCTCCTTGACAGTGCGTTCCCCCCAGTGAGAGGCAGGAGCGGGCGGCTGTTTAAACTTGCCGCCCTGCTCCTGCTCCTTTTGGCTGTGGGGGACACCCTGTAAAGAAGTGGGGAATCCCATCATAATGAGGAGCAGGGCGGTAAGTTTAAACAGCCGCCCGCTCCTGCCTCTTACTGTTGCGAGGAACAGGAATCCCCACTTCTGTTCTCCAACACCTCTGACTGTCAGCTAAACATCAGTTCAGCTGACAGTTATACCGCTGATTACCGCTGAACAGCTAAACTTTATACCTGTGACATCTCAGTAACGGGCTCAATATGAAGGAATCATCAAAGATCAACACCTGTAGTTAAAACAGCCCCTGGACTAAGCTCTATACTGTAGGTCTACCTGCAGTTCAGTGAAAAACTACCAATAAAACAGAATGGGGTAACAAGAACTATGCCAATTGGCCAACTTAATCTACATCTGGTACTATATTTGACCATAGTTTAGGATGATTCTGTATGGTGACATGGTTGATAGATAGATAGATGTAATGACAATGAAGCATGTAAAGCTACATATTTTTTTTGCATTGAAGTATTAAGTATTTACAGTGCCCTACAGGGTATTGCAATGTCTTGCTTAACATGACACTGTTAGCAGTTTTCATACCTTATATTATATCATATGTCATGGTGCTTGTTCCAGTAAAAAGTGATCTTTTATTGTATTATCTGCTGATTGTGCTAACTGGGCGGGGCTTCGCGGGCGCAGCGCCACTTAGCCCCATGACGTCAACAGTGCATAGGCCAGTGTCACTTTAAGCATCCTATAATAATTTGGGCCACAGTGTGACATTATTATAACAATTTTTATAACTGTAAATAAAAATAAATATATATTATCCAATACACATATGCACACACATGTGTGTGTGTGTGTGTGTGTGTGTGTGTGTGTATATATATATATATATATATATATATATATATATATATATATATATATATAATATGGTGTGAATGTGAAAATAAACCCCTCAGCTCTGAGTCCATTACCCTTATACTTCAAATGTCACCTACTGAAGGGTTGACGATTTGAAAATTGAGTTACATTTTTCTTCATTTATATCTAACAAATCAACAGAACACGCATTATATACATCTGCACTTGTGGTCGCATGAGGAGGAAAGTTGACAATGTGTGAAAACCTCTGTAATATATAAAAGTGACAGAACCACGAATCCCCCTGTCACAAGCCGCAAAATGTTTGCATTGGCCAAGTAGCTGCAATGTAATCTTGAGTCTGTGACTGGTATTGTTTTCTGCCTGACGGGGAAGACGCTATGACTATGCACCGTCCTGCTTGGAAGGGAAATGTTCTCTGATGAGGCTCTAATCAGACTGGCTTTTTTTGTGATGCAGGATGGGTGATTAAAGGGGGTGAAATCTGGACTGTCAGGGGAGGAGAAAAAAAGGAGTTAAAATGAAAAATGGAGGACCCTGCTGGGCTTTGGAGTATGTCTGCTGCAGCTTTTAGCAAATCATAGTCTCAGCAGTAGGTTTAGCACAGAAAAAAATATATAAAACCCCTCTGCCTTAAAAATATATGTATTTATGTATGAAGGAAAGGATTGTCAACAGCTCCCCTCTGCTGGCCTCCCTTAAAATGTCTGTTTTTTCTTCCTTCCTCACCTGCCTTCCCTCTAACGTTTCTTTATTATTGTCTTTCTTTATATCTGACCTCCATTATATTACATTTTTTTTGTCTTCCTTGTCAGGCTCTTTCTGCCATATCCCATTTATTTTATTCCTTACCATCTCCCCCCCCCCCTCCAGAAATTAGTGATTGCGCCCGTGTGCAGAAAATGAGTGTATAAAATTGTGATAAAATGTTCCCATGAAATTGCTTTTGAATTTTCGCCTTCAATTGCAGTGAAATGAAATTGTTCGCTTTTTTTTTCCAGAGCTGTTTTGTTTTTGACCCCTTTTTGTGAAATCTCAAAGGAAACAAACATATTCCCATCTTTTATAGTAATCAAATTTATCTGGCATCTCTCAGCCTCTTGAATTACTTATGCTACAGTTGGTCAGCTCTGGGAAGATTTTAGACGTTATTAATTTATTGTTGAAAAGTGAGGGGTTTTGACACAAGGTCCCAACTTCATCCTTGGAGAGAGGGGGGAGAAAGGTACATATTCTACCATTATTTTTATATGTGTTCGATAGGAAAATTATATACAGTTGTAGTTTTTAAAGGCGATGTAGATATGTAAAACAACAATGGTGAATTTTTTTTTTTTTACAGTAAACAACAAAATACCAACTATCTTGGTAAAACAAATATTTACTAGACAGACCTGGTGAATCATGGGAAAGCACTAGACTCCATATAGGTTATAAATGTGAACATAAGCCAATCAGCAAGTATCCAAGCCCCACACAACTACAGGTAGCCACGCGTGCACTATTGACCTGAAATAGTCCATTTTGGTCATTTGTAATGACTGATAGGATATGCTACATTGCTATAGAAAATCATTAAGAGGATGTGTGCATTATCTAAACTTATGAAACACAGGGCAATGTCTGGGGTCTCATTGCTGTATCGGCAGCTATATTGATTAACGTGTAAATATGCAGAGCAAACAGCGTATTTATTAGAGCTGAGATGTTTGGGTTGTGTTTACACGATGGCAGGATCAATTCATACTGCAGCAGAACTAGATGGGCAAAGGAATTGAAAGAATGCACAGCATATATTATTACAGGTAATGAATTTGAGGAAATTCTTAAAAAATTATCAAGGGCACAGAAGAAAAAAGAAGGGTTCAAAATATAGGTTCTGATGACAATAGAAAAATGTAAAAACTACAAAATTAAAATTAAATAAGGACTTTGTAGAGATAACATTGAGTTTCTGTTTGTTTTGTTTGGCACCTACACCAATAATTCTGCTCAGAACCCCTAATAAAAGGGCATATCCTTGGCCTTTTCAGTTGTACCGAAACATTTCGGATCCTTACACAAGTTAGGAAATAGGGTTGTATTGGTCATGGATAGCCTTCAGGACTTTTCCTAAAGGTTGTTTATTTCGGAAAAAAAAAGTCAGGGAATTATTGAACCTGTCCTATTTTCATCTGTAATTCCATCACAAATGCCCCCATTTGTGGGGGTGTGAAACTCTGGATACTTTTCTGACGCATCCAGAAAGTGTCTGAAATTCCATCTGCTACAATACATTTTTTTCCTGATCAGGAAATCCTGATGGTTTCCGGAAAGTAAATATTGATTACTGCCAGTAAAAACTGATATAGACAGATGCAGGGAGCCTAACTGTGGGTTTCCTTACGGATTTTGCCACATAAGTTTCCCATAATTTCCCTGTCAGGAATGTGACTTTGCGCTCCTCGGTCCGTGCTGGGCGACCGAGGAAGCGCTGAGCCTCTGGTTGTTTTTTGTTTGCAGTTCTGTCTGAATGCCGTTCTAGTTTCCCAGCCACACCCGCATTGCCTGTTACACTCTGGCAGTGCGGGATTTACTCCTTCTAAAGACCTGTCCAGCTGAGCTGGGTGCTGGGATCAGGGCTGATCCAATCAGTTGCTGGACCCAGTCCCTGATTACAGGTGAAAAGCAGCAGACTCTTCATTTCCCTGCTGGCTATTGAGAGTTACTCCGCTAAGCGCTTCATCTCTCCTGGTTCTGTTACTTCTGTTGCCTGACCTATTGCTTGATCTCCCAACCTTGCTTTGTCTGCTGCCTGCCCTGACCTCCTTGCCTGTCCCCGACTCTTCTTCTGCCTTACGTTTTGTACCTCGCTGACTGCCGTTGCCAACACGGATCGAAGACTCTTCATTATTGTGTTTGTTTTGTCTGTCTTGTTTTGTGTATCACCTGGTGTAAGACAGGGACTGACACCGTGGTTGTCCGCGGCCGTTTAGGGCCGTTGAGGCAAGTAGGTAGGGACAGAAGGTGTCTTCTAGTGGTTAGGGCTCACTGTCTTGTCCTGTTCCCTACCTACGTCCGGCGCTTTTTGTGACATTCCCGTAATAAGTTTATATTGGTAATTTGTATAACTTTCGGGGGGCAATACAATACTTAAATAAAAATTATAGCCTGACTTCTCCTTTAAAGTAGCCAGTTTTCACATTACTGACATAATTAACACAACTTCCTGCAAGCTGGTACAACATAGTGCATGAGAAAAAGCAGCCATCATATACACTAAGGGACGAGCAGATAGAAAATAAATCTAGAGGGATGAGAACTAGACAATATTAGTAAATCTGGGCCATTGTTGTAATAATTTAAGAAGTAGTATTAGTTTTGGCTGCCTGCCATGTTCAGATATACTCATTGTGGAGAATGGGTGATATGATGATATACAACAAAAAGACTTTATGATGATATACAACAAAAACAGAAGGGCCAACGAACCTAAGAAAGTAAAATAGGGCCAATAAAGTAAAATTAGTGTCCATATGGTCAGGGAATATGTGGGCATTTAAATAAGAGTGAGTTACAATAGACCCCTTTTTCTACTAAGCCTTGGCATTGTTTACTAAGATTACAATAGGTCCCCAATTCTAGTGGGCACAGTATTTAATGTAAGCATAGTATAGGATCTTGTGCAAAAGTAAAACATAATTCTACAATTAAATAATAACTGTTGCATTGTGCAATTATTAGGGTTTTACATAGTATTTCATTGTCAACATGTGTAGGATTATGTGTAAGAGTTTGTGTATGTGTATATTTTCGAAATGATTGCTGCAGATATCTTAGAGCATGTATACATGTTCTGTATATTGCAAAAATTACAAAGAATTCAAAATGCATTGACTTTGATTTTACCCAGAGTGTCGCTGTGAAAAAACAGCTTGCGGAGGAGCCCTTGCCTTATGCGTTGCACTGGGATTAGTGATCTTAGCTCTAGATGGTGTTAGATGGGTATGTTACCTCCAGCAGCAAACATTTATCCTTTCACTACAAATGCTAGAGTGGAATTTTATGGAAATTCTTGAAATAAGTATTCTCATAACTAAGGGCTTAAATATGCTGACATTGTAGTCATGTCTGATGTCTGTATATGTACCCGCTCAGCACAGTGTGATCGGATCAGAGCTCAGACAAGGGATAACTATGGAAGCGTGTTCCAGCTGTTATTAAGCATGTCTGGATGGTGAGATCATGCATTCACTTGTGAAATGCACTTTGTGGGCATGTCACTTTGGAGTTCTGATTTAATATTAGGGGGGATACTGAACAAAGTCTTAAAGGTGCATTTTGGGCATTGCTTTTATAGTCTCTCCCATGTAAGATGGACCTTTAATAAATCATTTATAGTAGTGTTGTCTTGAGGCTTCACCATGTACTTCATATTTAATGGACAGAATCTTTTGTATTATATTGTTTTTCTTCGCCTTTCTTGAATCGCCCTCAGTCATTCCACTTCAACTCCCTTATGAATTTGTAATAACTTTAATGAATTGATAATTTGAAATAATTGTACCAGATAAGTCAGGTGCACTTTGAAAGGGGCATTAAGAT
Source organism: Dendropsophus ebraccatus (assembly GCF_027789765.1). Classification (NCBI taxonomy): domain Eukaryota; kingdom Metazoa; phylum Chordata; class Amphibia; order Anura; family Hylidae; genus Dendropsophus; species Dendropsophus ebraccatus. The sequence goes on from NC_091457.1 coordinate 79,225,449, forward strand.
GATGCCTAAACCAGAAGGCACCCACTGTATAATTGTATATCCCCAAACTACACACCGGGGTACACTGCTTCTACTATCCAGGTATAATTATTACCTTCTGATTGAGTCAATCAGCAATTTGACAGCAATTTTTAGTTGACTTATCAATGTTGTAATTGAAGTAAATAGTTTATAAAAATGTTTGTGTTTTAAAGTGTACCTGCCATCAAGTGTGTTAAAACAATACATGCAGTTTGCTTTGGCAGTGGCTGGGATCCTTCCTAGACCTCTTTTTATTTTTTAATCTTTTGCGATTATCTCCATTCGTCTGCTCACCTTATCTGTGGCTCTCCTAAACTCTGTGGGGGTGTACAGGAAGTGATGTCATCTGCCTTCACAGCTGCCTAGTAAGGGCAGGAGTGCAGTAAGTAAAGCTCCATAGTAACTGCAGCACACATGCTACAGATTATATATCACTCCCATATCATTTTATAAGCAAATAACTGTATATATTACCTGTATAGCACATTACCAAACTCATCCTTCATGATCCAAACTTGTCTCTATTTAAACTTGAGTACCTGGGATGTGAACTCAGAACTCAAGGCCCTATTCCACGGAACGTTATGGGTGATAATCGTCCCGTGGAATTGACCGCAACGATCAGCCGACTGATACAGCAACGACTGATACAGCAACGATCTGCTGTTGTTGCTCCATAGAATAGGAGCACCGGCAGCAGACGCTGCTGTATCCTATGGGCTGCCCGGACGATCAGCGATCACCCGGGCAGCCCCCCTCCAGCTCCCCGCGGCCCTCCCCGGACTCACCCGCTGGCTGCTGCCGTGTGTAATAGCGCTCGTTTGCTCCTGTCAGTCAGCTTGTGGAATAGGGCCTTCAGCGCTGCAGGGCTACATACAGAGCAGCCATGCTACTGATAAGCAGCACACATGCCACACAGATACTCATCCCAGACCATTTCTGGGATGAGGTCACTTCCTGTTTTATCTCTTTTTTTTTTTCTTTAAAGAGAAAAAAGACATGAAGAAAGCATGGACTGCAGTAGACACTTGGTGGTCACAGGTCTAAGGTTGGTTTTAACATAAAAAAACTAAATATTAAACATGTATATTACAAAGTTACGTGCAATCACAACCACTATTGATTTATTTAAAAGAAAAAAATTGTGACAGTGCCTCTTTAACCCTTTGAGGAACAGGCCCAAAATGACCCAGTGGACCGCGCAAATTATGATCTTTGAGCTCTAGCGCTTTCAGTTTTCTATCTACAGGGCCATGTAAGGGCTTGTTTTTTTACATGAATAGTTGTACTTTGTAATGGCGTTTTTCATTCTACCATAACATGTATGACAGAACCCCAAAATTATTATTTATGAAGATATATGTAAGTGAAATTGTAAAAAAGAATGCAATATGGTAACGTTTGGGGGGTTCCTGTGTCTACGTAATGCACTATATGGTAAAAGCCACATGATACTATTATTCTATAGGTCAGTCCGAACACAACCATATGCAGGTTTACACAGATTCTCTAATGTTATATATTTTTTGTTAATGAAATCCTTTTTTTTGGCAATTAATTATTAATAAAATAGGCCTATTGTGACGCTTATAATGGTTTTATTTTTTCACCAATGGGGCTGTATGGAGTGTCATTTTTTCTGCCATGATCTCTAGTTTTTATTAATACCATATTTGTGAAGATCGGACGTTTTGATCACTTCTTATAAATTTTTTAAAAAATAAAATGTCACATAAAATCGGTAATCCGCACACTTTTTCCCCTCTTTTCATGTACGCCGTTCACCATTCGCAATGACGTTTGTTATATTTTAATAGATCGGACAATTACGCACGCTACGGTATATTATATGTTTATTTATTTTTATATGTTTTATTTATATAATGGGAAAGGAGGGTGATTAAAACTTTTATTGGGGGAGGGGCTTTGGGGTAGTGTATTGGTGTTTTTAACTTTTTCTTACACATTTTAAGTCCCTTTGGGGGACTTGTACATACATTACTTTCATTGTTCACACTGATCATTGCTATGCCATAGGCATAGCATTGATCAGTGTTATCGGCGCTCTGCTCATTGAGCCTGCCTGTGCAATCAGTGAGCAGATCGGCGGTCCGTTTTAACGATCAGGACCCCGCAGTCACACTGCGGGGGTCCCGATCTGTAAGTGACAGGGGACTCCCCCTGTTACTTAAACTTAAACGCTGCGGTCGCGCCGTGATCGTGGCGTTTAAGGAGTTAATGACCCGCTGCAGCGCGATCGCTGCAGCCTGTCATTAACTGTGAGGTGCCGGCTGCTCACTGCAGCCAGCCCCCACTGCCTATGAAGCGTGCTCCGCTCCGGAGCATGCTTCATAGCTCAGGACACAGACTTCCAGGACGTACCGATACGTCCTAGGTCGTCTAGGGGTTTAATTGCAAGGGTTTTTTTTTTTGCCTATAATAATATCTAGAGCAATATTTTCAATGACTTCTACAAATATAAAATAGCTACTGCACTCTGGAATATCTTGAATATCATTGGCAGAGGCAGCTTTCAGTCTGTTTAGTATGTTCTCTAGTGTACTTTAAGTAAGTCTAGACCATAAAATAGTGTGAGTTTGTCAAATACAGACTGAATGTTTAGGGAACATGAATGGGCTGCTGGTGATGCCTTGTATCTGAGGTACCTACTCTTCTAACTGTAGTGTTCATATTGGTAAAGATTTGCTTGAATCTGATGCTGGACAGGATGTATAGGGAGGTTCCACACTACTCATGCGAGGAGATACTGTTTATCCCGGCATCTTCAGAGGGTCATCTGATGTTCCAATTTGAGGCACATTATTGGCAGTATTTTTGTTTTTATAATGAATTGGTGCAGAAGTTTACCCCTGATGTCACTAGAGGGCCGTCTGCTCCTCTGAAACTAGGCACATCATTGGCAGCTACTTTTGTTCACACGATGACGTGGTGTGGCAGTTGTCTGCTATATTGTAGCCATATATGCAATGTGATGCAACACTGGATAATTAGTAAGTACAAGGTTATCCCCAATAAAAGGAAGTCATGACCACATGGCAGGTTGATGGCAATACCTCCTGAAAAGGTCGCTTTGATGATGAAACATGTTAAAGGTACTATAAATTTGGGTTTTAAATTGCATATACAGTATTGTCGCTCTAGCGTGTCTATGATTGAACAGTGAACATAATTGACCGTCCTTCTTAGGCAGTAAATGTGAAATGAAAAGAGTGGGATGGTAGCTGTGATTTTACCATTTTGTTTTCTGCCTCCTAATACTCTTTTAACGGAATCAATAAAAGTTATGTTTTAGTCAGGTACCAAAGGGGGCCTTTATTCCCTCTTGCTCTTTGCCCTAAGTATTTCTACCTGGTCTCTTCAGGGGCACAGAAAAGTGGGACTGCCACAAAAACTGTAAGTATTCCCTATTGATTTCCAAGTGCTAATCTTATCCTGTTAGAGCAGTTGTGATGTCCTTGCAGTAAGCTGAAAAAAAAATTCAGTTGTGATATCCCAGTCGCATACCTGACTGAAACTCCCTTGTCATGTCATATGGGTTTGTAGGGGGTGGCTCAGGAATATTTTTTTTAAATAAATAAATAATAAAAAAAAACCGCATAGGGTCCCCCCTATTTTTATAACCAGCCGGGTTAAAAACCAAACGACAGCAGCCTGGTAACACCAGGGTGGGAAGAGCCATTGGTTTAGGCCCTCCCCAGCCTAAATCTTACCAGCCTGCTGCCGCCCAGTCCAGGAGCGCCAATTTTGACGCTCCGGGACCACTGGCACCCGGCTCTTCCCAGTACCCCTGGTGGCATTGGGTACTGGGGTAATAATAGGGGGTTAGTGTTAGCCATTTTAGACCGGCTAACACTAGGCCCCAACTTAGTAATGGATTCCGTCTATTAGACGGTTTCCACTACTAAGTCTATAAAGTAAAGAAATAAAGACAAGACACAAGTAAAAAAATTTATTTATTCAAATAAAAACACCCCCACACCCCTCATTGACCATTTTATTAAAAAAAAAAAACATTAAAAAAACGCTGGTCATCGACGTAGTCCACGGAATCCGACGTAATCCACAGGATACCGATATCTGAAAAACAAAAAGGGAGAAACACACAAAAAACACACAAACAGGAGCACAACAGCCATCATTGTGAGCGGTGTTGTGCACCTTACAGTATGCAGCATCTTTACAGATCGCTGCTTACAGTCTGGCCCCCAAGAGGTTAAGGGGGGTTGTATTGCATCCCCCTTAACCCCTTGGGGGCCAGACTTATGTCAGACTGCACCCATCCCAGCAAGGAAGGGGTTAAGTGACCCCCCTTCCTTGCTGGGAGGGGTGCAGTGCTGGGGAGGGGGTGGGGAGAGCTCTATACTCACCCCGATGTGTCCTCTTCGCTGGTCGGCAGCACAATGAAGTCACTGTACTGTGGACCGGCTCATTATATGTGCGCTCAGCCGATCAGCCAATCAGCTGAGCGCACATATAATTCTAAATGTTTCTTTTAATAATGCTATTGTGATAACATAATTAGAAGAAACATTTGATGTTTTCATTAAAGTAAAGTGATGATTAGTACAGAAAGCTCTATTGCCGGCAATATGAATTAACGGCTTATGGAGCTTCCTGTACTAATTAATATTTAATTAATAAAACACATTTTCGATGAAATAAATTCAGTTTCGTTGTTCAATAATTTAATTCTAACAAATCCATCATTGTGCAATTAAATATACTGTCAAAAAATCAATATATATATAAATATACATTTATTTATATATCTATTCATTTTAACAGTATATTTAATTGCAAAATGATGGATTCGTTAGAATTAAATTATTGACCAACGAAAGGGACTTTATTACAAAGAAAATGTGTTTTATTAATTTAATATATTAACTATTAGAGGCATCGGCATTCGGCATCATTGCCGGCTATTTTTGAAGTACTCCGTACGGACCGCCTGTCAATCCTCGGCCGCATGTCCAGCCGCAAACAATGGTCTTGTTCATTTTTTAAGGGTCCGTTTACGATCGGGCCGTAGATTCATACATAGTGTGCACTGTGCAGCCGTATATCCTATACTTTCCAGCGTACGCATGAACCACCAAAAATACCGCCGCACAATTACAGCCGCAAATACAGCCGCACAGTTACATAGTCTGAACCTGGCCTAGAAGTGTGTGATGGCAAGTGCCGGCAATGGGAGTGGCAATCAGCGTGGGGTGTTGCTTGAGGAAGGGAGAATGCTGTCCTCAGCCTATATACCTGTGACACTGGTATTTACGATGTGATCAAAACAATTTAGGTTGTGGGCATAGGCAGAAACACTTCTGAGAAGAGGTGCCAGGCAGTATGGAGAGTTGTCTTTGGGTATTGTGACTGTTTTTCCTACTGTTCTGCCTGCCCTTGCATCTAGGACATTGCAGGAACCCTGCCTGTTCCAGGAACAGGGGGCGCGGACTTTAGGTCCGCAGAATTTTTGATTTTGCGCACGGAAAAATGATAAGGAAACGCCGGACTTAATAAATGTCCCCCACAGTGTTGTTCTTGAGTTCCAACTAAAGTTTCCTTTGTATGACTTGTTTAGGCTGATCCTATAAGTTTACCGGATACTCAGAGAAATTCACCAGCAATGTCACAGGAGCGTACAGAAGCTTTCACTGCAGCTCCTATTTGCACTTACGTTGACACTAGTGATGAGCGAGTACTAAAATGCTCGGGTGCTCGTTACTCGAAATGAATATCTCCCGATACTCGTGTGCTCGTTTCGAGTAACGAACCCCATTGACGTCAATGGGAGACTCCAGCATTTTTGCAGGGGACTCAGATTCGGTAGAGGGAAAGTCGTGTGAAAACCTGTCAACCTCAGAATTGATGGAAACACAACGGAAATGGACAGGAAACAGCAGGGGCAGCATGTATGCATGCCTCTGAGGCTGCCTAATGGCACCATTATGCCTAATTCTGTGCAACAGCCTGGTTAAAACAGAGGTAGGCATATGGACCACCCAAAAACTTAGCCTGACACAGCATGGCAGTGAGAACACAGGGAACCATTAAAACAGAGGTAGCATATCATGAACCAGCCAAAAATTCAGCCTGACACAGCATGGCGGGGAGGACAGAGTGAACAAGGTAGAAGCGGTAGCCAGACAGCCTTCCAAAAATTATACCAGTGAGCACACAGTGGCAGTGAGCACACAGAGAACCATTAAAAGTGAGTGAGGAAGCAAGTGAGCCTTCCAAAAATTATACCAGACACAGCATAGCAGTGAACACACAGAGAACAGTTAAGAAAAATTAAGAAAAAAGTACAATATATCTATAGATGGTGTCTTAGTAAGAGGTGGTGTGGTACATCATAGTGCTCCTCCGCAGACGTAGTGTGACATCAGAGCATGGCAGTGAGGACACAGAGAAGCATTACAAGTGAGTGAGGAAGCAATTGAGCCTCCCAATATCTAGGCCAGACATTGCATGGCGGAAGAAGACTTGGCTGTTGGCTGAGAATTGAAGGAAGAGGGAGAAGAGGAGGAGGAGGGGAGATAACAAGAATCTTCATGTTGAGCTGCATTCCCCGGGTGGACAGTTGAATTCAGGTGAAATCCAGGCTTTGTTCATTTTTATAAACGTCAGCCTGTCAGCACTGTCAGTTGACAGACTGGTGCGCTTATCAGTGATGATGGCACCAGCTGCACTGAAGACATGCTCTGACAACACGCAAGCGGCAGGGCAGCCCAGCACCTCAAAGGCGTAAAGCGCCAGTTCGGGCCACCTTTCCAGCTTTGCAACCCAGTAGTTGTATGTAGAGTAAACGGGAAGGACGTTGGTATGGTCAGCAAGGTACTCCCTCACCATCTTCCTAAAGGCTTCCCCCCTACTCTGTCTAGACTGGGGACGGTTGACATAGTCTTGCTGGGGTGCCATGAAACTGTCAAAAGACCTTGGAGAGTGTTCTCCTGCCCCTTGACAAGCTGCCTGCTCCACCCCTCCTCTCCCCCGCTCTTTGGCCCACAGAACTACTTCCTCTGGCGCTAGTGGTGTCAGATGGGAAGTACATTTTCAGCTTCTGCACCAGGGCCTGTTGATATTGATTCACTCTCATACTGCGTTCCTCGGCAGGAACGACAGTGGAAAAGTTCGGTTTGTACCGAGGGTCCAGGAGGGTGAACACCCAGTAATCTGTGTTGTCCAAAACCAGTAGTCAACATGGATGCCAGTTAAGGCCCAGCAACAGGGAGGCAAGGGCAGGCACACCAGTAGTCAACATGGATGCCGGTTAAGGCCCAGCAGTAGCCAACAAGGAGGCAAGGGCAGGCATAGCAGTAGTCAACATGGATGCCAGTTAAGGCCCAGCAACAAGGAGGCAAGGGCAGGCACACCAGTAGTCAACATGGATGCCAGTTAAGGCCCAGCAACAAGAAGGCAAGGGCAGGCACACCAGTAGTCAACATGGATGCCAGTTAAGGCCCAGCAGTAGCCAACAAGTAGCCTTCTACCCCAGCACCCTTTCGATTTTCAATTTGACTGTAGCAGTTGGGGTAACATTCCCTTCATAATGTAACTACTCACTTCTACCCCCACCACCCTTTCGATTTTCAATTTGACTGCAGCAGTTGGGGTAACATTCCCTGCATAATGTGACTCACCACCTCTCCCCCCACCGCTGTTTTGATTTTTAATTTGACTTTTATCCTTGAGGATCTGGCAATAGTCTAATGCAAAGGGATCATCACTTGAGGGGTAGTGTACTACAAATCCCAGCAATACAGTGTAGTACCCACTAGTTTAGGGGGGCTGTACAGTACAATGTGGTAGTGGCTGGACCTAGATGCTCACTCTGTGATACCCCCTTACGATGAGCAGTGAAGTTTTATGCAGGTGTACTACAAATCCCAGCAATACAGTGTAGTACCCACTAGTTTAGGGGGGGGGGCTGTACGGTACAATGTGGTAGTGGCTGGACCTAGATACACACTCTGTGATACCCCCTTACAATGAGCAGTAAAGTTTTATGCAGGTGTACTACAAATCCCAGCAATACAGTGTAGTACCCACGAGTTTAGGGGGGGCTGAACGGTACAATGTGGTAGTGGCTGGACCTAGAGGGTATCACACTCTGTGATACCCTCTTACAATGAGCAGTGAAGTTCTATGCAGGTGTACTACAAATCCCAGCAATCCAATGTAGTACAGCAGCACCACTAGCCCCAAAATCAAAAAAGAGTACACTGAAATTGTGGTAGCAGCACTGCAACTCCCAGCCAGCAGTCTTTAGTAATACTATTAAAAAACGCTTTTAAGCCCTGAAAAGGGCTGTTTGTTTGTATTGCTAGTATTCCCTGCCTACTGGAACGCTAAATCCTACACTGACGCTCTCCCTGAGAAGCTGCAGCTCTGTCCCTAATCTCTCACAGCATGCGTCTGAAGCGAGTACTGCCGGCTGCGCGTTTTATTTCGCAGGGTCATCTGATCTGGCCAACCAATCGCTGCTATCTACATGTATGGGTCCGACGTGATCGCAGGATGTACCAAAGAGTCTCCTGCACGTTTATTGGCTGAGAAATAGCGCCCAAATTTACAGGAAACGGATGATGAGATTTTCTCGAGTATCGCGAGATGCTCGTCCGAGTAACGAGTACCATCGAGTAACCTAATACTCGATCGAGTACCAAGCTCGGACAAATATGCTCGCTCATCACTAGTTGACACCCATTGGTAGGTAACTTTACATACACAAAGCATACTTTTGTCCTACTTTCAACCCTTAGAGGACCTGGCCAATTTCAATTTTTGGGTTTTCGTTTTTTTCCTCCTTGTGCTTAAAAGGCCATAGCACTTGCATTTTTTCACCTAGAAACCCACATGAGCCCTTATTTTTTGCGCCACCAATTGTACTTTGCAATGACAGGCTGAATTTTTTCATAAAGTACACTGCGAAACCAGAAAAAAATTCAAAGTGTGGTGAAATTGAAAAAAAAAACGCATTTCTTTTATGTGTTTTTTTTTTTCGTTTTTACGCTGTTCGCCTTGGGGTAAAACTGACTTGTCGTTACGATTACAACGATATGTAACATGTATAACTTTCATTGTATCTGATGGCCTGTAAAAAATTCAAACCATTGTTAACAAATATATGTTCCTAAAATCGCTCCATTCCCAGGCTTATAGCGCTTTTATCCTTTGGTCTATGGGGCTGTGTGAGGTGTCATTTTTTGTGCCATGAAGTGTTCTTTCTATGGATACCTTGATTGCGACTTTTTGATCGCTTTTTATTACAATTTTTCTGGATTTGATGCAACCAAAAATGCGCAATTTTGCCCTTTGGGATTTTTTTGCGCTTTCACCATTTACCGTGCGAGATCGGGAATGTGATAAATTAATAGTTCGGGCGATTACGCACATGGCGATACCAAACATGTTTGTGGGGGTGATTCTGACTTTTATTAGGGGAGGGGGCTTTTTATAAATTTTTATTAATAATGACACTTTTATTTTTATTTTTACACTTATACTAGAAGCCTCCCTGGGGGACTTCTAGTATAAGTCTACTGATCTCTCATTGAGATCTATGCTGCATAGGTATGCAGCATAAATCGGTGAGATAGGCACATCGATTGCTTTCGGCTGCTGCAGAAGCAATCGAGTGCCGAGTCGGGATCAGTGCCATTACGGCGCTGGTCCCGAACGGGGTAAGATGTGTGGATCGCTCCTCCGGGACAACATCCTGGAGGAGCGATCAACCCCACTAGACACTAGGGAATAGGCTGCATCAAGTAATCGGATGCAGCTGTCAACTTTGATTACTGTATTAGCGGGCACGGCGATCGGACCGTGCCCGCTAATAGCCGTGGTCCTGGGCTATGAGGGGCACCCGGGACCGAGGCGGTCCAGAGCGCGGCCGCCGCGCGGCCCCACACTGAACGCATGAAGGTGGCCCTGGACGTACGGGTACGTCCAGGGTCGCCTAGGGGGTAATTTTTATGAGCACATAGCAAGATAAGATGATATTTTGTATGATGCAGGTTGTACAATCTTGGGTTTTGCAGATTTGGCTGCCACTTCTATCTCACCTGCCAGTAAACAGCCTTTTATAGGAGCTGATTAATGTACAGAGGCATTGCTAGAAACGTGAAAGTGACAGCGATCTTCTGAGGACCGGGAAAATGTCTGTTTAGAACGGCCTTTAAAATTAAACATTGTCGGGCACACATCTTCCTGTGTAAACAGGTCCAGATACAGCCAACGTCCGGAGGACTTGAGATGCCGGATGACAACCAGCGTGGTTAGTATAGACTGCTTTTGATCTGGAAACTGAATTCATATCTGTTTTGTCACTTTTCAGGGCTGCACAAATGATACAGTGATTGTTCATGAAGCCTGGGCACTCGATTTCTTGCACTATGTAAAGGCACTGCAAATAAGCTCCGATCTCGCTGATCAGCGTTTGTTTGCTTCCCCTGCAGCGGAGAAATCTGTTCATCTAAAAGGACTCTAACTCTCTAAGGGTAGCTTCACACACACCGTATCGCAGTGAATTTTCTGCTGTGATACGCAGCAGATTTGATGTAAATAACTAAACACAGCATCAAATCTGCACCATATCGGTCATATGTGTTAGCACCCTAATAGTGAATGTCAACCGTCAATTTTGAAAAATACAAGTACAATTTCTTGTTGGGCTTCCAGTTTTTAAACCATTTGATAGTAGACAAAGGAAAGCACAAAATATCAGTATTACCTTTCTAGCTAACAGCACATTTCATTATACCCCTTAAAAGCTTTTATTGAATTAATTTATTACTCTATTTTATCCTTGAAACTCGGGGAGTGTTTTCTTGCCTATTTTTCTACCCCCCTGTCTTCTGCAGTCATAGTTTGTCCTAAATCCTTTCTCATGGGAATACACTGTAACAATAGGTAAATGATCAATTTACATGCTGAATCTATACACCGACATCCAAAGCTTTTATTGCTAGGGTAGAAATCAAATCATTGTCACCCAGAGTGCTAATTATGTCTGATTAATGTGTGATATCTGCAGAGTGTGTCATACTGATGTACCTCGAATTATAGGAAACCAGTGGAGAACCAGTTACATCTTCAATGCAAATAAGAATTAATGTTTTTAGCTGTCAATATCTTTATTACTAAGGTTTTTTTTTTTTCCTATTTGTCTTGCCATACAAGTATTGAGAAAATATGATAAATCAGTTAAAGATCAGTATAGAGAGTTTGACCATATTTGGTCCTTATATGTAATAAGAGATGAATGGGCTGTAAAGTATTCATTACTACATCTTAGATAAATGTAAAAAATAAAAATACAACATTGGGCTGTAGAAATAATAAGTACAATTATGTGCTTAAAGGGGAAGTCTGGGCAAAATAATTTTAAGATATGTTATTGCCCAACAAAAGTTATGAAAATTACTAATAGACACTTATTATGGGAATTGCACCTATAGTGCATTTTTCCTGCAATTACTACAGCATGACCTGTTCAGGTCTCTGTAAAGTTGGTGATGTTACGTCACATAAACTGCCGACTCCTGCTGCTCCTGTCTGTCCCACCGCTGCAGCTGTCGGCAGTTTATGTGAAGTGACACCACCGAGTTTACAAAGACCTGGACACGCCATGATGTAGTAAAAGCAAAATAAGTGTCTATTGGTAATTTTCATAACTTTTGTTGGGCAATAACATATCTTAAAATTATTTTGCCCAGACTTCCCCTTTAATAATAAAACACTGGGTAAAGCTTCTTCTGAAAAGGCCCTAGGGGTATTGGTGGACAGTTAACTCAACTTTAGTGATCAGTGCCAGGCAGCGGCTGCCAAGGCTAATAAAATAATGGGATGCATCAAAAGAGGCCGAGATCGTAAAGATGAGAACATAGTTTTGCCTCTTAATAAATCACTGGTCAGACCACATATAGAATACTGTGTACAGTTTTGGGCACCGGTATATAGGAAGGACATGGCTAAATTGAAGCGGATACAGAGGAGGACGGCCAAGGTCATTAAAGCGGCACCATCAACAGGTTCTGCCCAGAGAACCTGCTGATATGCCCTAGAAGCTGCTTACCTTAGCAGCAGATCACCATTCCTGATGTTGTCCTCCTCCCCCGCATTCCTCTGGGATCTCCTAATTGCCTCTATGCAAATAAGGTGCTTAGGAGCATTTGGGGTGTCTCCCTCCTGCTCAGAGCACCACTGTGTGCCGCCCAGCCTGACCCCCAATGTGCCACCCAGCCCGCCCACTTCACGGACCCCGGTATCGGCCACTATGCATATTCATATATGCATAGTGGACTCGTCACAGCGCAAGTGCAGAGAAGATGTCCTGTCGGACGTGGGCATCTACCTGCACATGCACGAATCGGTCGGCTGTCTGTGACGCTGGAAGAAGAATCCTCCTCTGCAGCCAAGCTGTTTTCATCGCCGAGGTCACTGACATCAGTAAGAATACATTTATGTTCGTTGTGTCAGTGTGTCCCTGTTGAGAGATTGTTTATGGTGTGAATGATGGGAGTGGATGAGGGGAGTGTGGATGATGGGAGTGTGTGTGCATGTAGTGTATTTTGGGAATGTGCATGCAGTGTATGATGGGAGTGTGGATGATGGGAGTCTGCATGCAGTGTGTGATGGGAGTGTGGATGCATGCAGTGTATGATGGGAGTGTGGATGCATGGAGTGGATAAGGGGAGTGTGGATGCATGGAGTGGATGATAGGAGTGTGGATACATGTGTGGTGTCCCACTGTGGGCGTTGCTATTCTTTACACCCCTCGTAAAAGTCTGTACTTATCTGTGATTTCACTATAGCTGTTGCGTTACTAAAAATGTCCACTAGATGTCGCTATACTGTGTAACTAAGGTTTAAAAGCTGCACAGCTGAAGTACACTAAAGGTTTTTTGTTTGTGTATGTACCAGATTCTGTTGTCCAGTAGGATTTCACCTTTCTTTTGCCCAATTCTCTCTTTTCTATTCTGTTTCTCTTTTGCACTCTTTGCACCCAACCACAGCACAGCACACTTGTTGGTTAGGAAGTTAATTCCTTGGGTGAGTGGGAGTCTTAGCTGAGCTTTGGTGGAGAAAGGACGCTACTGAGATAGCTCTTCTCAGTGGTTCTACCTACAACTTAGTTCTTAGTACCCCACATGGGAAGGACGCAGAATACCCAGGTCTCGTAACCCTTTTTCTTGAAGCATCAGACATGCTGTATGATGCACTGCTAAGCCCTTCAGGAGAGGACTAGCCTACAGCTAACCTCAACCCAGGAATAAGAGTCAGTACAGTGCAGGACAGTTTCCACAGAAAAGCCAAAGAGCTAGGAACTGATCCGGATAGAGCAAAGTTACGTAAAGTCGATGATTGCCATCTCGCAACTTGGGTGTACTTAGGAAATTCTAACCATTCAACCCAGGTGACAGGGTCTGGGGTCTGTGTCACCCATCAGTACGGTTCAGCCAAAGCTAGTGGGCAGAAAGTGGTGTGAAGACTATAGGAATGGTCAAGCCGCAGGCACAGGTTGTTTCTTGTTCTTGTTCTTGTTGTTCTTCTTCTAAGCACTCTAACCTCCCGGTATTCTTCTAAGCACTCTAACCTCCCGGCAGAGCACATTACTAGTTGGGTTTAAACTCTCACGGCATTCTCCTCTCTCTACTACCTCAGTACAACCTTATTAACTCTACTACATCCTACTCAGCCCTTATTCTACAGATCTGGTGGTTCTATGTATGTGTATTCATTGGAACTGTATCAAGTGAACCTGAAGATTCGTTGTATTCCCTGCTGCACATTTACAAGTAGTAAACCAAGTCAACGTTATTACTGGGTCTGTGATTACTGGCTACCACCTGCACAGCACTACACCATAACCTTGGGGCCTTTCCCCTATCTGTGGGTGGCGGGTCCTACCAATACTTGGGAGGGTTACTATACCACTCTGATCACCTGTGACATAATCTCAAGGGACCCTGCAGCAACCCGAGAGGACACCAACCACAGGGGAAAAGGGTACAACCGGTCTTATACTCAAAAAGCAGTCGTGCCATAACACCTGTGTGCCCACCAGGCACTGGTGTCACATGACAAAACCCTTTAGGCATGGGTCTCCAAACTGCGGCCCTCCAGCTGTTGCTAAACTACATTTCCCATCATGCCTGGACAGCCAAATCCAAAGCTTTAGCTGTCCAGGCATGATGGGAGTTGTAGTTTCGCAACAGCTGGAGGGCCGCAGTTTGGAGACCCATGCCTTAAAGTCTGGCTGTGCCTCGGCCATCCGCTACAAGGAGTGGTGTCACACTTCCATCTAGCCGTTTCTTGAGAAAGGCCCCTTTATTTATTCGTGAGGGCCAAAACGCAAACTTAGTGTTATATTGAGCGGTGATCTGTGGCACTTATTGAGGCTATGCATACCGCCTGTTACATTTAAGTCCATCTGCTCTATTCCATTCAGAGGGGACTCTATTGGCAGGCTGGGCTTCTCTTGGCCCTATCCACACTGGAATAACATATACACATATGCCCTTCTGTTTGATTCACACAGGCAGGCACCCAGCTTTCCTAGGTGCTGATAAGTAACAGTGTGATGGTTACATTTCTTCTGCAGGCTGAGTCAGGAGGGGCTGTAGGGTGTCTGTTGGGTTATGTGATATGATATTCTGGGCTGATCTTATTGGCCTCATTGGGGTGAGGAGGTGGGGAGTGGGATGTCTTAGCAGCAGTGGGTGTTACTGAGGGGGCTATCTTGCATACAAAGAATTCTGGTCTAAGTAGTTTTAGACCTCACAGGCAAACACAATATGAAAGAGGAAGTGAAGAGAACGTGGATGGTAGGGAATAACTCACAGTATTTTTGCTTAGTATTTTGGTCAGTATTTGCAGCAAAAATCAGGTGTGGAACCAACATAAAAAAATTGAGTGGATGGCTGCCATTTAATGGCAAATAACGGCTGTTTTAAAATATAAGCAATTATTTCTTATTAAATGACAGCCATCCATTTAATTTTAATAGTGTGTGAACATAGCCTTTCTGTGTTTTCAATCCACTGCTGGTTTTGGCTGCAAAATACTGAGCAAAAATACTGCGTGGGAACATAATAAATCTGAAATAATTTTGCTTGATAACTGTACCCTTTCTGTCTGTCTGTCTTTCTGTCTTTCTTTCTCTCTCTCTCTTTGGCTCTTTGCCTCTCTCATCTCCATGTATGGAAAATCCAGAAGAGCTGTGTTTTCTTATATAGCAAACAGGCATGAAATAAGTGGCTGACATATGCCACCGCAGGTCATTCAAGTAAGGCAGCATGTCAGAATTCAAACTGGGCCATCCATCACCAACAGACCAGGAATCAGCCTGAGCAAGACAGCGAGAGCCCAATCTAATGGCTGACCTTCCAAGTACTGGGATTGCTGACAGGAGGAGACAGAGATTGGAAAAATATTTCATGCATTGCACCCGAGCTACAATGGAGCTCTGAAGGATTTGCAGATAAATTTATTTTCCTGAAGAAAAAAAAAAATACAGGACCCATGTGTGACCCAGTTTACCCTTTCAGGTCAGAAAACAAGTGGAGTAACATAGCACGAGCCGGCTGAGGAATTTCTGAATTGTAGAATGCAGTCTGCAGCAAGTCTACAGCCAACAGCTTTTTCTAATAGACTGAAGGGAGCACAAATCTAAAGAGGATTTCAATTACACACACAAGTGAGAAAAAGAAATGTTTCTGGCTTGGAGAAAGTAAACATGACATGATACATTGCTGTCAGCATCGCCCCAACAACAGATGACTAAACCCTCAGCTCGCCATATTTTAATATATTAATCAATGTAGCTGGAATAATCTAATTTTAATTGTCAGCAGCACATGAGCAAGATGACGAAGTGTTATAATGGAAGACACATACCAAATGTGCCCTGCCCCATAACTGGAAAGGTATGCTCAAATCAGACTCCTGTCTCTGGTCCAATGATCATCAGTGCTATATGTTCTGTTACACAAAGCCAGACATCCCCTGGTTGTTGTTGAAGAGCAATTACCATAATCTTGTACGCAAGCAGAACTAATACAAAACATTTCTTGCAATTATTCAATACATTTTAATTATGCTTTAGAATAGACTACAAACCAGGGTCTCTTAAGATGCCAGAGAAAGACTGTTGCCATCTGCTGTACACTAGTGGCAGTACAACATCATGCAGCACTGCAAATAGTATGCTTTAATTACAGATGAGCAAAGACAATCTGGCAAATCAAGATTCGCTGTGAATTTGCACTGTCAATTCCCGCCGATTTGTTAAGGAAATTTGCAAAAAAACAAAATGGCGACCGCACATGCTGTCTGGAGCTGCAGGCCCCTCTGTGATGTCAGCACCTCCGCCATAACCTTCTATGCAAGGTGGTTCGTTAACAGAGGTGGCCAGTTGGCTGTGTGTGGAGGAGAGAGCAGGATCACCGCAGGGAGAGATGATATAGGGACAAAGAGGAAAGGAATGGCGGAAATTGGATAATTGACTCAATGGTTGAAATTTGTTTTAAATTGTGATTTTCCGATTTTTGACACTTTTTAGGGTGCGTTCACACGTACAGGATCTGCAGCAGATTGGATGGCGCAGATTTAAAGTTGGAGATTCAACCAAAAATTATCGAAGCTCGTAAAACAAATTTCCGCCTGCTTTGCTCATCTCTAGTTTTAATGTTATAAAATGTTTTATGTGCATTAACTCCATTGACTCTAGGAATCCCTTTTGTTCTTTTATAACAAAAAAAAGAGTATTTACTGATTAGTAGAAATATGTAGCTTAATATTCACGATCAAAAATAACTTTTTTCAATATGAATGTCCTCAAGATATTTGTTTTACATTTGTGGCCGTGTATGATGTCCTGCTTAACCACATAAGGACATAGTGGATTTTGGCCTTAATAACTAGTCCAATTCTCATTTTTGTGTTTTTTCCTCCTCGCCTTCTAAGAGCTTTAATTTTCCAGCAGTAGAATGATCCATGGCACACTAACAATGTTAATTGCAAAAAATGTGTAATTATTCCATCACAGCAAAGGCTTTAATTTTCCATCTACAGCGCCATGTAAGGGCTTGTTTTTTCAGGAACAAGCACACTTTGTAATGTTGACATTTATTCTAATATTAAATGAATCACAAAACCCCAAAATAATATTTATGGGGTAAAACAAGGAAACAAATGCTATTTCTTTTTTGGGCGGAGGGGGTCCATGTCTACTGTGGGGAATAGCTCTGGTCGATCCTAGGTAGCAGTGCAGTAAGCAGGGACACAGACAGGGTAACGTCCAATTTAAGTGTTTTTATTTCACACTTAGCGTCAAAACACAAAGCAAACCTTAACAAAGGCTTAAACACAAATAAACCCTGCTCGGCTGAGCACTTACTAGCACATAACCAATCCCTAACTATACGTGGGACCAGCTATCCAGCCCACGGGTACAAATAACATGGTGTGGCCTATGCAATACCTTCAGTATTCCAGCAGACAGTTCTCCAGGTATGGCCACACTCAGCACTGCAGTGAGTTTCTTTTTAAGGCCCCAATGACCCCCAGCTGTGGGCTATGGAAGCCCAGGACCGAAGCTCTGGTGGAGTGAGCATCCCACTGCCAACCTCACTCACTCCAGAAAAAGCAGGTCCCAGTACGTATTTTTACAATCTGTCTATGTTAGCTATGGCCAACACAGACAACCAGGCTATCAATCCTGCTTTACCTGTGTCTGGGTTAACCCCTTGGTTACCAGAGACACACCCAGGGCTTACCAGACACAGTTTAACTACTTCAGTGGCAGATATCTGTGCTCCCAAACCATGCCTCTCTTACACTACACAATGAACTTTACTTTAAAACTGACAGGTTATCATTATTCTATAGCTCAGTCCAAATACTATTTTTAACTGTTTTTTTGCAAACAATTATGAGTAAAATTGTCTTATTGTGACACATTTATGATAGTTTTATATGATCTTGAGTTTTTATTGGTACCATCTTTGTGTAGATGAGAATTTTTGATTGCTTTTTACACAATTTTGTAACAAAAAATCAGCAAACAATTCAGCAAGCTATGATGCCAAATATGTTTATTTGGGGTTTTCTCATATTTTTAAACACCTTAAAAAACAGACTTACTATGATTTACACCTACTAGAAGTCATAAATCATAGTATAAATCTTTACCTGTTCAGGAGCAGACTGAGGCAGACTCTATGAGAAGATCGCTCTTCAGACTGCACAGAGGTAAGTATAAGGCCTAGAAACCGATCGGGACCCCAGCTCCTGTCATTTACACTATAACACTGGTATTATGGTGGGACATGTCACCAAGGTTGAGGCTATGTTCACACAACGTAGAACTACGGCCGTAGTTCTCGCCGCAGAACTACGGCCGTAGTTTTGTGGTGCGTAACAAAGCCTTATGTGCAATGGGATCCCGGCCAGAGCGTACACACATCGTATACGCTCCGGCCAGGATCCCGCACAGCGCCGGAAAAAACTGACAGGTCAATTTTCTGCGGCCGGAATTCAGTGAGCCCTGTCAGTTCACACAGTTCACACAGCTTTACTGTGGGCTATGGTAAGCTCTGATGCGGGCGCGCGCTGAGTTCTGCGGCCGGAAAGATCACCCGGCCGGTACTTAAGTACCGGCCTAGATGATCCGGTGAGAGACCGGCTGTTCCGTGACCCAGCCCGGCGTCATACTAAAAGAAGATGAGGGCCCCACTCAGGCAATCGGTCAGCGCACAGACAATCCATCAGGTTCAACCTAGGAAAACCCTACTGTGTTGATCCAGAGGAAGGCAAAATCCCCTATGAGACAGATGACAATTGCCCTGTCAGAGGGAGAAAATTCCTTCCCGACTCCAATGGCAATCAGTATAATTCCTGGATCAACGTATCACTGGAAATCTAATGCTCATAACTTGTAATATTGTATTTTTCAAGAAAAGCATCAATGCCTCCCTTGAACTTATTTAATGAATTGGCCACAACAACATCATGTGACAGAGAGTTCCATAGTCTCACTGCTCTTACAGTAAAGAATCCGCATCTGTGCTGTAGAGGATGCCCCCTTTTGTCATGATAATAGGTATAGGGCAGTCATGTCAAACTCTGGCCCGCGGGCCATTATTTTTGGGACACCAGGCAATTCAGAGTTTGAATTACATCTGGCCCACCATGGCTACTATATAAGAGACTATATGAGATTACTGGGGATGACTGGTTACTACTTTAAGACTATTGGGGGGGCTAGCTACTATTTGGGCACTATTGGGAAGGCTGGCTAATATGTGGGGCAATTCAGGTTGGGTTGGCTACTACATGGGGTAATATAGGGGGGTAGGCTATTACATGGGTTGGGGTATAATGATCTCATAGCAATTTATCATGTCCTTTATCACAGTGCTGGGAGACGCACACCACTGACAGTGTCAGGAACACCACATTCACGCTACAATAATTATCAAGGGTGGCCCGCGACTTTGTCCAATTTTTAAATTTTGGCCCACTGTGTATTTGAGTTTGACACCCCTGGTCTAGGGGTAAAAAGATCACTACAAAAAGATCTCTGTACTGTCCATTCATATATTTTTATATTGTAATCAGATTGCCCCGAAGACATTAGGGAACTTGGGAACTTTGCTTGGTGATGGGAACTGCAAAAGAAAGCAACTTTGCAAATACATTGCATTAGCAAAATTGCTTTCTTTTGGTCCCTTTCTCTTACTGTCATGTTGACAGCGGTTGGTCACCGGGCAGTATGGTTTTACCACGTCTCCCTCTAACATCCAATATGTCTCCAGGGCTGTGTCTCGTCCTCACTTTCCCCGTCCCAAACCCTATCATGCATGCCCTGTACCAGGAGGTGAGATTGGGAAATGATGGGGCCAAGTTAAAAAGGGGAGGGGGGATGGAACCCCTTTAATTATTGGTGTATTGCCTGGGTTTGGAGTGCTTATAGGTAACAGTGTTTTTAAAGGAATATTTCAGTTCTTTAAAAAATTAATGTAATGCTGTGGTGGTGGAAAAATAGAAAAACATGCTTACCTCCCCATGCTTACCATTGTGACTGGGCAGACAGGTTCCACTTGGAGCATATATTTTTAAAAGCGCCTGAATACTTCTTTAAGACATGGCCTATATAGCAGTTGAGAAGGTGTTAGGATAGTCTTAACAGGAGACGAGCAAAGGAAATCTGGCAAATCAAGATTCACTGCGAATCGCGCTGTCAATTCGCTTCGTTTTGCGAAGCAAATTCGCGCTGATTTGTTAAGGAACCTTGCAAAAAAAATTAAATAGCGGCCGCAGTTGCTGTCTGGAGCATCAATGGGTGGGAAAGAGGGATTAACCATAGTCCCTAGAGCCTGTCAAATCAGCTGCAGGCCCCTCTGTGATCTCAGATTCTCCCCCTCTCCTTTTATACAAGATGGTTTGTTAACGGAGGTGGCCAGTCGGCTGTGTGGGGAGGAGAGAGCAGTATCACAGCAGGCAGTTAGAGCAGAGCAGGGAGAGACTAACAGAGTGATTAAGGGACAGAGAGGAGAAGAGAGGATAGGGGGGCTGATTGTGGCTGATGTCACCACCTCCCTCTCTATATAAGGCAGTTCGTTAAGAGAGGTGGCCAGTCGGCTGTGAGTGGAGGAGAGAGCAGGAATGCAGCAGGCAAAGTAGAACAGGGAGAGACTAACAGCAATTTAGGGACATAGAGAAGAGGGGAGTAAAGAATAGGAGGGCTGACTGTGGGTGATGTCAGCACCTCCCCCTTACCCTCTATATAAGGTGGTTCGTTAATAGAGGTGGCCAGTCGGCTGTGTGTGGAGGAGAGAGGAGAGAGCAGGATCGCAGCAGGCAGTTAGAGCAGAGCAGGGAGAGACTAACAGAGTGATATAGGGATATAGAGGAAAGCAATGGCAGAAATTGGATTATTGACTGGCTGAAATTTGTTTTAAATCAGGAATTTCTAATTTTCGACGCTTAACAAGTCTTAACAAGTTTGACTGAAAATTTGTGAAGCTTGTGAAACAAATTTCTGGATCCTTCGCTCATCTCTAGTCTTAACCATTTAGACTCCAAATGTCTAATGTTTATTAGGTGTGAGGATGAAAATCACTGTACTGTGCTTCTTGATTTAATGATTTGCCATGAGCAACCCAAAGTTAAAGCTGGTTTTAGTGCCCCTCAGCATTTATCCAGCCACGCCCGCATTATTTAGCAGAGTACATGTAATTTAAAGCTATAATAATGTGAAAGTGTTAAAATATGTATATTATACTGAACCACCAGGGAAAAAATAAAGATATTACTATATTTGTATTCTAACTATTATTGTGGTTTGCAGCCAACCAACATGGATATGTCTCACTAATCTTCCTCTTCTGGAAAATGTTGTTAGTATTGATTGTAAAACATCTTTACGTGATTTTCATGATTTCTTTGCTTCTCTGAATGCCCTTGTGCTGCTGTAAATGTGTGTATATGAGACAAATTCAAGTTATGTGCTCTAAAAACAGGAAAATTAGTGAAAGGGATTCACTCTGTCTCATAAAAGCCCAATGGCCTCTTAATACTGTGAGATAATTGTCTTTCATAAATCCTGTTTGTTTTCCCTTCTTCTCCTTAAAATGCCCCATTTAATGTCATCAGATTTTGTTTGTCTTTATTCTGGAAATATTCGAGGATAGGATTTCATTCATTGCAGCAGCTGGGAGTGTGTGTGGTCTCAGCAATGTCTACTTTATACTCTATTTGGTGGTCATCTTTAGTTACTGACTATAGGAAATGTGCAATGATCCCTTCCTAGGGGTGGTGATTACAGTACCGCCATGCTTAGCCTGTAGGTGTAGGGACATAGCTTTGGGGTTGTTCATTTAGAAGTAAGAGCCAAGTCCTGGGGGGAGATTTATCAAAGGGTGTAAAATTTAGACTTGTGCAAACTACCCACAGCAACCAATCACAGCTCAGCTTTAGGCAGTGCTGAAAGGAAAGAGGAGCTGTGATTGGTTGCTGTGGGCAGTTTGCACCAGTCTAAATTTTACACCCTTTGATAAATCTCCCCCCTGGTGTTTGAGGGCTCCTCTACCACATAAAAGACACCAAATTCCACATGGTATGTGGATAAGCCTTTCAGAATTTGCATTGGGACTCTCAGAAGGCATAAGTAGACATAAGAACACAGCGGTAATATAAGCAGGTATCACTAGGGTCATCTCTGCTATCCCATGTTTACTGACTGGCAACTGTTCATTTTGCTATGATAGATCGGTACTTATCTTATTATTTTTTTTCTCCAAAAAATGGCTAGGGCTTGGGGTAGATCTTATTTTCATAAAAACACAGTATGCCCCTATACTGTAGCCCCACTTTATACGGTAATTAGCCACCATACTGTGTGTCCCACTGTTGTTAGGCTCCTTTATGGTAAGTTCCCCTGTTGTTAGGCCTCCATGCTGGATACCTCTCTCCCCCCTCCCCTCTGTAGTTGTTCCCTCACACTGTGTACATCCCCTCTCTGCAGTAAAGCCCCCCCCATACAGTATACAGCCTTCATCTGCAGGTAGTCCCTATACTTTATACCAGGGGTCCCCAAACTTTTCACACAGGGGGCCAGTTCACTTTCCCTAAGACCGTCGGAGGGCCAGACTATAAAAAAAAGAACAAACTATAATCAAATACCAATGCAAAATGCCCCCCCCCCCCCCAAAGTAAAAGCATAGGCGATAGGGGTAGATGTTTTGTTCTATCCCCTATTAGTAGTGTTCTGGGGTCACTTTCCTACACTGAGCCCCCACAGAACTCTATTCTGATCTCCCACAACGCCTCCAGTGTATAATGCACCTGGGACCCAACTACAACAGCTGCATGCACTACAACTCCCAGCATGTACTGACAGTCTGCAGCCCTCAGGATATGCTGGGAGTTGTAGCTCCTGCATCTGTTGTAGTTGGGTCCTAGTTTAAAAGTTTGCTAGTGTACTGTAGTGACCACGGGGCTGTGTCAGTACACTACCACAAACCATACTGACCCATTTAGACCCCAATGGTACACAGGCTCTGCACATTATAGAAGCGATTACAGTGCAGTTACTAAAGACTCACAGGTGACGTCTTCTCGAATTGAAGTCGCTCACTTTTAGCTTTCTTCTCCATCTGCTGCAACCATCATGAAAACTTCTCCGACCACAACTCGTCTGCAGGGGCAGCTGGGGTGACTGGGGAAGGGAGGCAGCTGGGGGTGGCAGAGGGAGTAGATGGGGTGCAGAAGGAGCAGCTGGGGTGACAGGCAGGGGGAGCCAATGGGGGCAGGGGGGCAGCTAGGGTTGTAGGGAGAAGATGGGGGCAGCTGAGGTGGCAGGGGAGAAGATAGGAGGAAGGGGGAGCAACTGGGGTGGCAGGGGCAGCAGCTGGGGTGGCAGGGAAAGTAGATGGGGGGCAGAAGGAGCAGATGGGGCATGGGGCAGCTAGGATTGCAGGGAGAAGATGGGGCAGCTGGGGTGGCAGGGGAGAAGCTGGGGTGGCAGGGGAGCAGCTGGGGTGGCAGGGGAGCAGCTGGGGGGGCAGGGAGAGAGGCTGGGGGAAAGAGGGAGCAGCCGGGGAGCATCCGGAGGGCAGAGGCAGGCTGAGCAGGTCCCCCCCAAAGCAGCTTCGGTCCGGGGTGAGCTTCTTCCGGCACAGACAGCATGCATCACAGTCCGGAAGCTCACGGCTGCAGCCCCGCGGTCCAGAACTTCTCTCCTGCTCAGAAGCGCATGTGATGTCATTGTTGAGCAGGAAAGAAGTTCGGGACTGCGGCGCTGCAGTCGTGAGCTTCCGGACTGTGATACATGCTGTCTGTGCCAGAAGAAGCTCACCTCGGACCCGATGCTTAACCCCGGCACCCAACCCCCCCCAGGTGCGGACCAGGCATCCGTGGTCGGGTGCCTATGGCGGCGAGGGTTAATAATAGTATTTGCCCTAGGCACCGGACCATGGGTGCCTAGTGGCAAATACGGCCCTGGCGGCGGGGGCACGATAAAAACGTTCAGGGGGCCGAATGCGGGACGTAGTTTGGGGACCCCTGCTTTATACCTTTTCTCTAGTTGGCCCACATATCCTCCGTCCCTCCATATTCAATGTACCTTGTTGTGCATCTTCTTACCCCACCTGCCTCCCCTGCAGCCTCTGTTGAGCAGGTGGGGGCGGAGCATAACAAATCTGGCACTAATTGGCTGATGCTTAGCCCCAGTGTCAGAGATCTGGTTTAGCTGAATTCAGCCTACTCCAAAAAACTACAAAATAAAGCTAGGTCATATTTTTGGGGTAGGTTTTAATTTTGGAGAAACATGATGGGTAGATAGACAGATAAGTGATTTAGAACATAACACTTCTACACTATTCTTATGTTTTGATTTCTTCTTAGGGCCATTCAGTGTGACTATTTTACAGATACCTTGAGACTCAATGGTGTAAAAGGAATACAGTAACCTTGTAAATTGGCACACTAAATCTATAATTTTATAATCCACAGCCTTATTTAAATTCAGGTCTCTCTCCATATTAGTCTTTCCACTCCTTCTACAAGGCTATTCCATTTGTGTTAAAAAAAAAAACTATTCCTCAAAAAGATATTATTGCTAGCTTGTCCATCTCTAAATTAGAACAATATGAGTGAGCTGAAAGAGACTGCATTATTTAGTGTCACAGCCATAGTTGGCCGAGAAACCCGGTCTTAGCTTGATTTTTTGTGCTTGCAGATAATCTCTTCTGTAAAACACACAGATTGTACTGATCACAGTATAGTTTAAAATTACCTCCGCACATCATGGGTATATGTCTATGTCTAGGGTTTACCACAGACATACATGGGCCCTTGGGCAATAAAGTCACAGTGAACCCCCTTATGCCTCAGCTTTCATTTACCAAGTATGCTTCAGTGTTCATCAATAATGGACCCAGTGACATTTCTGTGCGTTCTTTTCAGTGATGTTTTTTATATGTTTTTTTTTATTTGTAATAATGGTGGTATAGTTATACTGTTAAAAAAAATTAACCATGCAGAAATATGTCCTAACATAAGAGAGGTAGCAGTATGCTGCAAGAATTGTGAGTTAATCCTTTCACTGACTAGAAATTTGGGTGCTGTACATCAGATGGCTGGAAGAGTTTTGCTTGGATTCCCAAATTGGATTGGTGTTTGGATTCCCAAATTAATAGCTATAATAACCATACTTTTTCCTCTCCATTATTATACAGTACAGTAGTTGTATTGGGACACTTAGTATAGGACTAATTGATCACTAAGACCCCATGCACATGTTG
Source organism: Dendropsophus ebraccatus (assembly GCF_027789765.1). Lineage (NCBI taxonomy): Eukaryota > Metazoa > Chordata > Amphibia > Anura > Hylidae > Dendropsophus > Dendropsophus ebraccatus. The sequence continues at coordinate 79,250,801 of NC_091457.1, forward strand.
TGTTTTTGATGCATCTGTTTTGGGGCTACAATCTGTTCTGCAAATAGAAGTCAATCGGCAATGTGCAAATATGGATTACATACAAACATTATCAGTAGAGATAAGCGAATACGATTTGATCGAGATGGTATTCGATCGAATATTGCGGTATTCAAAAGATTCTAATTCAATCGAGTCAAGTAGTGAGGCAAATACATGGGAAAAATTCGAAAGCCCTCCCATCGCAGTTGGCACTTTTTTTTAATCCAATGACCATGCAGGGAGGCTGTGAGGGACCCTGGGAGTACACACGCAGCGCGAAAACAGCGTCTACCCTCATTGGATGGCTGAACCACATGACCTCGAATCTTAAATACTTGGCTCCCGCCTCTTGACCACAGATGCGCTTTCAACCTAGCCAGGGAAAGATCTTGGAGCAGGGAGAGAGAGGTTTTAGTAGCGTTTTGGTTAGGCAGGATTACTACAGAACCCAAAAGTCCTTTTCAGGGCTAAGATCAAGCGAAAAAAGTCATCTCTGAATCAAAAGCACTTCTCAGTGCTAAGAAATAGATAATATAACAGCAGCAGCATCAGCAGGTGTATTCATTCCAGTACCCTGTGTGTACAAGTGACTTATAGTGTCCCTGTTTAACACCACTAAGGGCACGTTATACATATTGTTCCAGTAGCCCACTAAGGGCAGCTGATATATACTGTTCCAGTAGCCCAGTAAAAGGCACGTCATACATACTGTTCCAGTAACGTTTGTACAACATGACACGTGATACGCACAAATAACATGACGCTCTACGGATGCACATTGGAATCATGTATGTAACGCTGCACAAGAAATACGAACGAAATGTGTTAACATTGCCATAAACGTTCGTAAAGCGTTCGCAAATATTTTCCCTTCGCAACTGCAGAGAGTGAATTATACTGGGATTTTGGGGTGTTGGGTGCACCCAGACATGTTCCCCCTAATGTCCCAGTGTCATTCTGGAGGTGTTGGCATCATTTCGGGAGGTTTCATGGGGGACTTGGTGACCTCCAAGTGGCCGAATTTGGATTTCCATAGACTATAGACTATAATGGGATCGAATATTCGTTCGAATAGTCGAATCTCAGTGCCTATTCGATTCTAATATTTCACTACCCGCTCATCTCTATTTATTAGGATGCAGTGCAAATTTTTTCTGGGACTGATTCGGTTTTGCGGTCTGCAGACACAAAAGATAGTATGCTGGAAGATAAGTAAGCCTTTATTTTATATTGACAAAACAAAGGGCGACAGCGCTCCATAGCGAAGATCAGAGGGATAACATATAAGAAGGGCTAGGGGGTGCAAGGCAACCCTCACCTGGTGAGGTTGTGCAAGTATGGAGGCACAACAAACATATAGATCCTGGACCGCAGCCACTCCCGATATCCAAAAGGAACAAACAGAAAAAATACCTCCAACACCAAAACACACGGATTGTGGGGCGCAGGTCCAATTTGAAGTCAGAAAATGATAAGAATAAAATGTAAATTTATTAACAAGACCCAACGCGTTTCGGAACCGCACCGGTTCCTTTCTCAAGAGTCATAATGCTATACTGACAAAGAAGCACAATATAACACAAAAAGCAAACAGCACGGACCAATGACACCTAAGGGGAGGGGTAGAGAACCTCCCCTTCAGTTATAATATACACCTGTAGTCACAAAAGTATAAAATAAGAAACATACAAGTAAATAATAGATCACAAATGTTAAGATATCTAGTAACATGACCATGTACCCTATAGATAAAAAGGATGAATAAAAATATACTGTTTTTAAAAAATATATATATGCTATATATCAAAAATAATTAAACCTTAGTATTTTCTATTGTCTCATTTAAGCCGTCCGGTGACAGAGAGCAGAGTTTAAAAATCCAATAAGATTCCCTGTTAATAAGTTGTCTATATCTGTTGGGAACATCTTCTGCTATATTTTCCAAAATGGGAAGTCTCAGACTGCTGGGATCAGAATTACATTTAAGAAAATAATGTCTAGAGACACTATGTAATAAAAAAGAATTTCTAATGTTAGCTCGATGCTTATTCATGCGGCACCGCACCGGCCCACATATTGTAAACGACATGGGCATTCTAAAAGATAAATAACATATTGTGAAGCACAGGAGTAGCTATCATGGACATAAAATATTTCATTAGTTACAAAAGAGGTAAAAATTGGTACCGGAACCTCCGTTATCCAATTGCAGCATAAGCACCTCGCTACATTACAGCGTACGGTGCCCACAGACCTAATTTTATTCTTATTATTTTTGTTACTATTACTCGTATCTATAGTAGTTTTACGAAGTTTACTAGGCGCTAGGTGGCTGCGTAGAGTTTTAGTTCGACGAAAAATGACAGTGGGTTGTTTGGGAAGAAGCGATTTTAAAATGGGGTCACTTAAAATAATTCCCCAATGTTTTGTTAGGACCTTTTTGATTTCTTGTGTACCACAATTATATTCAGTAATCATAGAGGTACCAAATTTATTGTGATTTTCAGAAGAATTAAGGTGTTTTTGCTTATTAGTCATCTTCTCTAAAATTTTCTTTTGTGTGGTGCTTCTATTTTTACTATAAGCACTAGATAGTAACCGTTTGGGATAGCCTTTATTGGTAAAGCGGTTATATAAGATTTTAGATTGTTCGTGATAGTCCGTATCCAAAGTACAATTTTTTCTAATACGCTGGTACTGTCCGTATGGCACATTTTTTAACCAATTTGGAAGATGACAACTATTGTAATCCAAGAAGCTGTTAACATCTACCTTTTAAAAAAAAGTAGATGTAATAATATTATTAGAATAGAATAGGTATCTTTCCTAATTAAAAGATCTAAAAACTCTAAACTAGTATCACCATAATTAAGGGTAAATTTGATGCCCCATTCATTCTGATTTAAAAGGTGCACAAATAAAAACGCATCATCCTTGGTCCCCGTCCACACCATGAACAGATCATCGATAAAACGACGATAAAAAAAACACAAAATTATTGTACATATCAGATAAATGGGGCTGTGTGAGGCAGAGCTTCTTATATGTTTCTTATTTTATACTATTGTGACTACAGGTGTATATTATAACTGAAGGGGAGGTTCTCTACCCCTCCCCTTAGGTGTCATTGGTCCGTGCTGTTTGCTTTTTGTGTTATATTGTGCTTCTTTGTCAGTATAGCATTATGACTCTTGAGAAAGGAACCGGTGCGGTTCCGAAACGCGTTGGGTCTTGTTAATAAATTTACATTTTATTCTTATCATTTTCTGACTTCAAATTGGACCTGCGCCCCACAATCCGTGTGTTTTGGTGTTGGAGGTATTTTTTCTGTTTATTTTATATTAACTTTTCTTAAGTCATCACTTTGTTCAATATGTAAATTATTCGTCTTTGGTGCAATTAGGGTTGGACCACAGTCCTCAGTGCACCGCTCCACCCTGCTGGCCTGCTGCGCTTCATAAATATTTATCAGGCACTATAAGCACCAAAGTGACGTCACTGCAGAGCATCACTTCAGTATTTATGAGAAGGGATGGGCAGATTGATGCACTGAGAGCAGGAGTCCCACTCACAGTGCACCAAACCACTTAATTTGCATAATGTATAAAGTGAAGATTTATCGAAAACAGCACTGAGGGTGAAGGTAAAAAAATAGCCTGCTGTTAGTTTCCCTTTTAATGGAAAACAAAAGGCAACTGTCCTATTATATATTTATGGTGTTAACCAATTAGTATAAATAACATTTTCAGTGTTTTGTATAGCTTTTTACAGTTATGGGACTGCGAAGTATGTGTGTTATATATAGTTAGATTGTTGTAATGTTTGGTTTGTTTGTTTGTTTGCTTGCTTTTTTAATATAAAGTGGATTAAACCCTTTTTTGTTTTTTTGCAAGTGTTTTATTGATATTTAGTTTAGCAACATTATAATAAAAAAAGTTTTAAACATTTTCTACCTATAATATACTGGTATATAGAGATATATAGATATGTTGTGCCTGTGAAGAAGAAAATAAATCAAGTTTTTATTTAGAAAAATCCTCTCATAGACAACATTGTAACCTGTGGTCACTGTTATTAAAAATAAAAATTAAAAAATAACAATATATAGAGCCATTCCCAGAACACTCTCAGGTATTTTTATTTACATGGGGCAGATATGCTGCAGATTTTTTGTCCAGGTTCTGAAAAGAATTAAAAAAGGAAAAAAAAAAAAAAAAAAAACCTCAAACATCATAGTAGACTTTGACATGACATCACTATCACTATTAGGCTATGTTCACACAACGTTTTTTGAACTCCGTTTGAAAAACCTCAAAATAACGGACGTTATTTAGTTGCCTAGCCTTCCCTTGACGCAATGACGGCTGCTGGTACATTGTTCTAGTTTGGGGTTACTAATTGGCCTTTGGGTGTGGCTTAATTGAAAAGTACATTGAATTTAATAGTAAAAACGGAGAAAGAAGAGTGGAAAAAGAAAACGGTGTGTGAACAACTAATAAAAAACGTCCGCTGTTTGCATAAGACATCCAAAAAAATTAATGATCATGTTCATTATTTTGACATCTGCGGTAAAAACGTCCGTTATTCAATGCATTGTGTGCATTGGACATCCGTCTTCCCATTGACATTGCATTGCCATTGCAGTCAGTTTACGGCAAAAACGGACTTTATTTTAAATATCAAAATCAGCCGCCTTTTCTTTATTTTTGACGTTGTATGAACATAGCCTTAAAGTGTTACTGTCAACATTTTTTTTTTTTTTTTTTGCAGAAATCAATACTCCAGGCGATTTTAAGAAACTTTGTATTTGAGTTTATTAGGCAAATATGCCATTATTTGCATTTGAAAAGACTTTTCCCAGGCCCCCCTCCTTTCTCTTCTGTCATCTACTGCTCAGAATCAGGAAATCTCGACTGTTTTACATCAGTCGAATCCTGTCTGTGCTATGGAGAGGGGGGGGGGGGGGGAGGGGGGAGATTAGTCCTCAGCAGAGAGTAAAGGATTACACAGCAGGGAGCAACTGAAAGCCCCTATTCAGAGGTCAGAGAGGTCAGTGCTGACATCAGAGAAGAGAGCCTGGTGATGTAGCTGTAAATTAACTTTGTTTTCCTGTTTTGGTGCCTCATTTCCCTCCACCCCTCCCCTCATCATAGAGAACAATGAAGACAGGGGACAGAGCTTCAAACTGCTTTTTCATGATAAAAATGCATTTTTCGGCTAATAAACACAATTACAAAGTTTCTTAAAATAGCATGTACTATTGATTTCTGCAAAAAATTTTTAACGACAGCGACACTTTAAAGTCAATGGGGAAAAAAAACAGCAACAAGTCCATAACGTGTTTTAAACACACAGCCATACTCTAAGCATAGACATGCTGTGAATGTAAAAATCCTCACCACAGGTCAATTACTGCACAGATTCTGCACTTATTTTTCTACATTGCATGGATATGATTTGTTGGATTCTTATTCACTTTGCTGGTACATGAATACACTGTATCCACCCTGTGTGATTAAAATTCTCACAGTGCCTGAATTTCCCTCCCTCCAGCAATTCCTAGAACATTTTACTGGTGGGGGGAATGTAGAAACTACCCTTATCAAGTTAGGCTATATGGACATGGGAAAGTGTACAGTTGTATAAGCTAGAACTATTTCAATAAAGGCACTCTGCAGAGTATCATCACACTGCAAACAGTATAAGGCTATGTTCACACAATGTAAGCTCAGTAGTAATCACGGCCGTTGTTGCAACGGCCATGATTAGTACAAAACTTACGTTGTGCTGAAGGAATCCCGTCCGGAGGGTAAACTCATAGTATACACTCCGGACAGGATCCCTAGCAGCACTGCGAGAAACTGACACATCAGTTTTCTGTGGCCGCTATTCACAGAAAACCCTGTCAGTTGACACAATGGAGCATGCGGCTCCGGCCACACGCTCCATTGTGAGCAGTGGGGAATTTGGATGCAGGCGCTCACGGATGCGCCGCATTCGAATTCAGCAGCGCTAAAGACCGACGGGGTCATGGAACAGCCGGTCTCATACAAAGTGTGAACATAGCCTAAGCAAGTACACAACTATTCAGATACAGTCACATACTGAATACATACTCCTCACATTCAGTGACAGACTTTCCTCTGAGTGGAGTGGTTTCTTTTTTTTTTGTCACTGACACATCTATGACCTCATTACTTCTGCAGCCTATCCTCATTCTTTATACAACATAAATTCAGACCCCAGACAAGACCTCCTATTAATATAGATGCTCCCGCACAGGCAATATCATTCTCTGCCTAACTGCACTTGCCTACTTTGGCAGCAACATTGTCTCTTCTTCACCATTACTGTGTCACTGACAGCAGCATTCTTCCCCTTCTCATACTTTTAGTAGTATTGTGATACTTCCCCCACTGCCAGCAGCATTCCTCCACCTAACCACCCCTTCCTTACTGGGATCAGCTTTTTTTCCCCTTCTCTCCTTCTAGCAATAGCCTTCTACCCATCCCATCAAATCGCAGCAACATTCTCACCACCTCTGGTAACTGCATTTCCTAATCCTTCCCCCCATAGGCAGCATTCTACCTCTTTCCAAACCCCCTCCTTTGACATGAGCAGTGGTATAGCCACCACGGTTGCATCTGTCGCCACTGCAACCTGACCCACCAGCGAGGGGGGACCCACGGCCCCCCTCCTTACCTCAGCACTGAGGCAACCTATCCCCTACGCCCGCCACCGCCCCATTGATCGATTGCTCTTGTGACCACAGGCAGTGTTTTGCTTGCAGTCACAAGAGTCAGTGTTGGACAGGCCCCCAGCTGATGCAGGCTCCCTGGGGGTGTCCCTGGGATTACCAAGCAGCACACGCACCAGGGAGCTGTGATGTTCCGGGGCTGTTACTTCCGGGTCAGAGAGCTTGTCTCTCCCTGCGCCAGAAGTAACAGCCCCAGCGCACACTGAGCTCCCTGGTGCGGTTTGTGCAGTTTGTAGAGAGATGAGGATGGTGCCAGAGTGAGGAGCCTTATATGTTTGTCTGGCAGATTCTGTAGATTTGTGGCTCGGAGAAGTTCTCATAATGGCCCAGGGATGATGGAGAAGAAAATGAAAAGGAAACAGCTCTGATAACAGAAGACGTCCCCTGTGAGTCACTGGATATAACTGCACTGTAATGTATATGGAGTAGAGAACCAGTGTAGAGCTGGGTCAGCCTCTTTATGACTAGATGAGATTATAGTGATCTATGTACAGTATATCCTATTCAGTAGCAGCGGTGGTGTTAGTCAGTATGTGGTGGTATTATTTGTTGGTTGTTATCTGGTACTGTGTTTTATTGGTCTTAGTATACTGGATTTGGTCAGTAAAAATATGGTGGTGATGGTAGTGGTGTTGTGGAAATATTTGCCCTTAGTGGTAATATTGGTCAATATACAGGATTTGGTCTGTAACAGTATGACCGTAATATATATGTGATATTTACTTCCTATATACTGGCATTATTGGTAATATCGGTCTTGATATATCTATCTATCTATCTATCTATCCTATCTATCTATCTATCTATCTATCTATCTATCGCATTGATTGGAAGGGGGGAAAGAAGGGCGGGCCCAAGTTGAACTATTTCACCAGGGCCCAAGGGACATTAGCTACGCCCCTGGACATGAGCATTTCCCCCTTGCCCATCCTTCCCCAACTGGAAGCATTATTGTAACCCTTACTACCTCTCCATCACTGACAGCACCATTGTCACATTTTATGCCCACTCCACTAACAGCAGAAATATTCTCCTTAATACCCTTTCTCATAATGGCAGGTACATTTCCACTCACATTACACCTCTCTCCATTCACCCAGTGTAGCAGCGCTCCTATAGCTTCATAGTGGCCATAGCTCAGTTTATAATCAGTTTATAATCTTTTCACAAAGACAAAGTAATAAATGATGAAATTTTGTCTGCCTCAAGCAACCACAAGGGGGAGCACAGGAACTTTTTGCACATAGATATAGTATAGAGTTCATTAGAAACTGTACGTGTCCTCTAAAGCTTTCCAGCAGTATCCTCTGCTATCACTGACAGAAGCACCAGAAGGTAACACCAATAGATACAGCACACAGGATCTTCACAATAGATGCTCACAAATCAGCCCCCTCCCCATCCTGTGATTAGGGTCTGGGCCAGATCACAGTTTCTATATCCATGGGGCTTGCAGTAAAGCATATCACTAAGTTCTGTTAAGAACGGATCAGGCAATGTCTGCCCCCATAGTAATGAAGTAAATTGTATACGGTGTTATATTGATAGATATGTGGGTTTTTTTTTAAATATCCTATTGTATATAATGATATGGTTAAGGTACCTTCATATGCAGATCTGTTAGCAATTTACAACACAATTAGCAATTTTAGAGATGAGTGAACCGGTTTCGGGTTCGAGTCGATCAGAACCCGAACGTTCGGTATTTGATTAGCGGTGGCTGCTGAACTTGGATAAAGCTCTAAGGTTGTCTGGAAAACATGGATACAGCCAATGACTATATCCATGTTTTACACATAGCCTTAGGGCTTTATCCAACTTCAGCAGCCACCGCTAATCAAATGCTGAACGCTCGGGTTCGGATCGACTCGAGCATGCTCGAGGTTCGCTCATCTCTAGCAATAATACATTGTTTACAGAGTTTTGACAGTTATGCTGATTTAACAATGTGCACCACCTGAAAGTGTTTGTGTTGAAAATCTTCCCAGTGTATCAGTAAAAATTTTTTAAAAATCTCATTGGCTGTATTCAGCAAGAGGATTTGTAGCTCAAACCCTCTGCATTTCTGTCTCACGTGAATATACCCTTACTTTTTTTTCCTCTACTATCCTTCCATTGTCAGCAAAAGTAATATGTTCTTATAATGTGCCTTTACAACCTTCTCCTCTTTGGTTGCAGTTCACTTCCGGTTTAGATAACTTGGAGAACTCTCCAGTTCTGCTTTAATCTAAACTCTAGTCCTTTATTTCTATTCTGAAATATGATGAGCTTTATACCCTTAGCTTTACTCCTTACTTAAATCGTGCAATCTACACCAGATTCCCTACCGTTAACTGCTATTAATCCTATTACACATATATGCAACTCTGTGTACTAACCCGCCACCTAGCAGGGGGTCAGGACAGAATACTGCTAATAGGAACCCAAAGGATTTTACCATCACTGATTACTAGTAACATCCCTAAAAGTTAATCCTTCCAGCCTTCTTGGGTATATATATATATATATATATATATATATATATATATATATATATATATATATATATATATATATACACACATGTCTTTAAGGCCAATAGTTGATTACTCAATACATGTCAAAATGCAGTTTTTTAAACTAATGACCTTCTCTTGAACTAAACTGTATTGAAAATTATTACATTGTGTAATATTTTGATTTCTTAGGTGAACAAAAAGATTCAAATATTTAAAATAATGGGCGTTAAGTTAACCACGTCATATTTATACTACGTGCACATATGTATTTAAAAAATTAAGCTATCATTATGAAACCACAATCTTAAGTATCCACAAATGTGTAGCTTTAAAGATTCGGCAGGGCTCTTCTATTCCGCACATGACCACATACAGGATTCTGCTAACCTATCCAAACCTAAGAGAAAGAAGAAGATCACATCATAGCCAGAAGTTCATAGGTGTCCATTATAGCTGTATTTATTTAATCCACAATCATCATACAATGCAACATTTCGGTCAATCGCTATGATGATGGTGGATTTATTAAATACAGCTAAAAAAAGACATCTGTGAACTCCTGGCTATGTCGTGATCTTCTTGTTTCTATTATATATCCACAAGGTGTTTAATTGTTGTTTCCTTACGCAGCATTTCCCGAATGATACTTGATGGTGTGAAAAAGCAAAGAGAGTGGCAAGAGATGTTTTTATTCCTTGTGTCTATTGTATCGACCTGCAAATTATTGTACAACTACAACGTGTTTCTATTTAAGCTAACCCTCCTTGCCTGAGCCAGGCTGTGCAGGCAGAGAGATGTCATTCTGACCAGAGACTTCATACTGCGACCTACTCCTAAATTGGATCATGCTCTTCCCATACCGCAGTGATAGATGTGCGCCTTTGATGACACGTGAAGGCAGTTGGCTATTTATTTTTTTGCTGCAGTGGGGGTTGGAATGAGAACAAAGAGGAGTCTGGCTGGTTATTGTTTAGTAAATTTCTGAGCCTATTTGATGGAGGCTATACAAATTTAGCTTCCATTTTCTATTTAGTATAGAGGCATCTCATTTTTTATTTTTATGTTGTAGCTACTATGTATGTGTAAATAGATTTTTAGATACATATAAACATTTTTTAACAGTTTATGTTGAATTTTTTATTTTCATTTTTTTAATTATGTAAGAAAAATAATCATCACATTTCTTTTCATTTCATATTTTTATTTTAGGAAAAATAACAATCAACTGTTCAAATAATGAATACTTATAAAGTATAAGATAAAACACCTACATTGCCATTGAAGGGCACAAGACAATTGACTAAACAAGTATGACATCTAAATGTAAGAAGCTTATGTCTTGCATCAAAAGAATACACTGTATACAATTTTGCATCATTTAATTTACATAAAATATTCAGCAACTCAGATAAATACATTATGGCATGTCATAGTTTGAAAGTTGCATGCAGAGAGACAGCCATTTATAGAAAGATGGTACAGAGAAAAGCAGTGACACTGGCGAAGAAATAAAGGAGGAAAAATAAATATTAAAAAAAATGTTTTTGCGTTATTTTTACATTAATAGTTGGAGATTCCAGAACAAAGACACATTCACATAATAGAGGCTCCAGAAAAATGATACAAAGTAAAGCATAATGGTCAAAATACTCAAATTAAAAAAAAATTCTGACAACTCTTATTTGATCTTTTTTTTATACTCAATTGCTCTACTATTAATCAACCATTGGCTTTAGGGCCCTTACATACAGTCAACAGGCTGCTTGTAGCACTTAATGCTGTTGTGCCTTAGGGTCAGCAGACATGTCATAGCATTACTCAAGAAATCCTTAAATCAATGATCCTTTTTCATAGATCTCGTAACTTGTAATATTATTACCCTGAAAAAGGCACCTAGGCCGAAACATTCTTCTCCACATGTAGAGTATACCTCTTTTTAAAGTTCCCACAATGTTTTTTTTTACGTGAAAATGTTCGTCTTAATAAAAAAAGGACGTTAATGATCGTAATCATTAAAGATGACTGTTTTTCATGTAAAAAAGATGTTGTGGGAACATAACCGTGGATACAGATAATGGGGGAATCTCTGGTGGACGTTTGACAAGTGACCAGTTTTCTCTGAGGTAGCCACTATCTTAGACAGCTAAAACTGTAGTTATGTATTTATTATTTTTTAGACTTCTAGGGTGCGTTCAGACCTACCGGATCCGCAGCTGATTTTCATGCTGTGAGTTTGCAGCGAAACCAGCTGCGGATCCTGTACTGTGAAGCTCAATGGGCCCCATTGAGGGCGGTGCAGGGTTTTAAGGGGGCCGGGGATGTAAGCTGCGGGCGGCCGCCGGCAGCGCAGGGGTTAAAGGGGCCGGGTCCCATGCAGGCAGCAGTACCGCTGCGTGTATGGGACCCACTGAGATTCACAGTACAGGATACTGCGAGTTTGCAGCGAAATCAGCTGCGGATCCGGTAGGTGTGAACACACCCCTAAGAAGGTTTTCTTTCTTCTGATAATTGTACTTAAAAAAATTATACATGTTTATATGTATCATCTCCACAAAAATTACTCATACAGCTCAGATTATAGAAAAATAAAAGTGTTATGGAAAAAAATAAAAATTTCCAGCTTTAAACTACTTTTTTTTAATGCATTTTCCCAATACAGCCAGTCAGATCTCTAGATTAGAACCTGGTTTCACAACTTTTTTTTTTTTATGTGAAGATTATAAATTGAAAAAGTGTTTGAAAAATGCTTGTTCCCGATACTTGTCCTGTGTAAAAGGGCCAGTCATCAGCCAATGATCAAGAATATGTTTGTTCTTCAACTGATCAGATCGAATCTGATCAGATGTTTATGAAGGCCTAAAAACCATCATAAGGAATTGCGTACAAGCAATTCATTGATGATTTGTGAGGTCCAGCCTGAATCATAGTTGAGCCATGTAAAGACTTAGTAAATGAGCACCAATCAACAAAGTTATATGCTTGGCGGCCTGTATAAAAGGGCAACAAGTTTATCTTAGTCCCACATTAGACAGAATTCTACCACAAGAGGTTATATTTTGATTTTTCATCTTCTGAAGTCAAAGAACATGGATAACCACAACATTTATTAATAGCAGTATGAACTCTATAGTACTGTAGATTAGACAATGCAATGCTGAATATCTTTTTTAGGGTAGCTTCACACACACCATATCGCAGCGGATTTTCTGCTGTGAATCCGCAGCAGATCCGCAGCTGGTTTGATCTAAATAACTGAACACAGCATCAAATCTGCACCATCAGGCACCCTTAGGGTAAATTCTCACGGGTGGATCCGCCGGGAGTCTCACGCACGAAATCGGCATCTAATCCGCAATACATGTATTATTCTTATTATTATTAATACGTGTATTGCGGATAAGCTGCGGATTTTGTGTGTGAGACTCCCGGCGGATCCGCCCGTGTGAATTTACCATTACAGTCAAAAAATATATATACACAGTAACCTATAAATAGCAACAGGAGAACTACCTAACAGCCATATAACCTAATCCGCACTGTAAGATGGACAATATTACAGCATGGTAGCCAAATTTGGGCTCATTGCTAAAATATGCAACCCTACAAAAAATGCCAGGCCACATCAGCTGACTGCCTTTGAAGTCTGTGCCGCTCCACCCCAGGTGCCTGGAAAAGCTGGTTCTAGTCCTCGGAGGAGTCTCCCAGGACTGGATGCAGTTTTTCCAGGCACCCAGTGTGGAGCAGCACAGAATGGCAAGCAGATTGCCGAGTTAACAAAGCAATTCACTTAGCTTGTACTGCAAATTCGCTCATCTCTAATAGTACTAACCTTACCTCCAGCAGTGTATACAAGTCCTTATCTGGCCCCCACCCTCATGTGCATTTTGTCAGAAAGCCTTTGTCAAGGGGGAACTATATAGACATTGTTCACTATAACCTTCTTTATCTAACAGTACCTTGATTGGTTGGTGAGGGGAAACTTCATTATAAAGTGATTTATCCCACCTATGGAAAAATTTAAATAGGTAACACACTGGAATGCCACATTTATCCATAGCAGTTTTCCCCTTCATATGCCATCTATGTAGGAGTCATTATGCTATGTCCCTCAAACTTAATGTGAACTATCATGTTTGTTAGGCCCCGTTCCCACTGAGCAAAGCTAGCGGAATTCCGCGACGGAATTGTCCGCCGCGGAATGCCGTTAGCCTCCCGCTCATAATGGGACTCTATGGGAGGCGCGCGCTGCTTCTCTATACGCGCTGAAGAATGAACATGTTCATTCTTCAGCGCGGACAGGGCAGGAGCGCGCGCCTCCCATAGAGTCCCATTATGAGCGGGAGGCTAACGGCATTCCGCGGCGGACAATTCCGTCGCGGAATTCCGCTAGCTTTGCTCAGTGGGAACGGGGCCTTAGCAAAGAACCAGGTATAAGTAACAAAAACTTCTTGCTCCTTGTACAACCAGTGAGATCTCAGAGTTCTTGGCAACCCATGGTGGGTCGGAGGACAGACGGGTTGCCATATCAGCAGTCATACTTTTTTCCACTTATCTGAAGTGTGTTTTATGGTTTCTTTACCTACACAAGTTGTCTAAACCTTAGAGATGTATTCTCTATGCCCCAATTATCTCCATTTTAAAAGAAATTACCTTAAATTATTTCTGACAAATGTAGTTGTCTGCCAATATGTCACTACAACATCAATACTTTCTCTGTCTGAAGTGGGGGCTAACCCTTTGGGAGTCTTGTCTGTCACTAGTGAAACCAGGCAGGGATCACAAGTTTATAACTTACACTTACCGACAGGAAGAAATATGTTTCTGCTTGTCAGTCTGCCATGTTTTTACATTATATTATTTATTTCTAGACAGTAAGTGAACTGCTCAAAGTGATGTAAAGAAGGAGCTCAAATATCTACTAACACAGAAACCCACTCAAAGTTGGACACACAAGGTAAGGATTTATTGGCTTTATTTTATTGCTGAATACGAACGCACATACGTGTGGGCAAATTGTAGATGTGATTTACAGAAGTTATAGTAACATTAGTGGCACAACAAACATGCCCAATTTATATGGTAAAGAGAACTTTTTTTAAAGTATCAGATTTTTAGGTATATATAGGCATCTGAGCCTTATGGATGTAATATGAACATTTAAAAAACAGCTTTTCCAAAGTAGACCCTGTTCTGAATTTAATATTCAATATGCTCAGGATTGAGACCAGTGGGTGGATTTGCTATTAAAAGTGTGTTAGAACTGTGCAATGTGCAATTTGCCTCAAAAACTGGTTTCTATATGTATTATATGTAAGTATTTGTGTTCATGGCACCTTCTTACAGGTAAAGTCTGGTAAAATCAAAAACTACAGTATAGGCAGTGGTGGGGGGAAAATAATAAAGTATACTTACCCATCCTCGTGCCCCTGTAGCGCGGTATCAATAGCTGCCTGAACACCATCGGAACTCATAATTTCCTAGCTTTCTGCACCAAGTACCCGACCCAGCTGATGGATTGCCCACTCAGCCAGTCAGTGAGTGTAGAGGTTTCCAGCCCTAGTCATTGGCTGAGCAGGCAATCCATCTGCCGGGTCACAACACTGCAGGAGGGTGAGCTTGAGGAGGCCAGCAGGCAGGGGTCTAGGAGTGGTAATGCGGCACTGTCAAGGGACAGGGATGAGTAAATAAACACTCTTTATTATGTTAAGTAAGCAATCTTATAGGTGGTCTAAAAAACCTATTCAAGACAATATTCTAATCTGTTTCTATTTTCTAACTGTAATTTTAACCTTTGTTTGTTCTTATGGGACATCCATCTTCCCTGAGCTGTTTTTAACAGCATTTAGTAAGCTTTTCAGCAAGCCTCATAGACATAGAGGACAATAGACGGAACTTGTCCCATTGAGATAAATGTAAAACATTTCTTAGCATAATCTGTGATTGTTCCATGTGGAGCTGCTGTTGTCTAAAGATGGCCATAGACCTTTTATAGCTGTTGGTCAAATGGTTGTCGGACAGTAATTATCTCTCCCATCTACACTGCAGCCAGAATGCTCTAGTGGCAGCTTAATTTTAGATTTAGTAGTAAAAATAAAAACTGCAAAATTTCAGGATTATTTTATAATATATAATATATAACAGTAACATGGAAAACTCTTAGGTTTAAGATAAAAATTTGATTTAAGGGTGGCTTCACATGTACCAAATTTGCAGCGGGTTTCACGCTGCCAGTTTGCAGCGAAATCTGCTGCAAATCCTGGTAATGTGAAGATCTATGGGGTTAAATATCCACAGCTGAATTTTCATTCTGCTGAGGATATGTAACCTGGCCCCTTTAACCCCCCGCAACCTGGAACATACATTACCCAGCTCCCCTCAGTCCCCATCAGCCATTCAGTGCATGGCAGCACTGATTGGCTGTTGGGGACCGACGGGAGCCAGGAACCTCACACACAGCCACAGCGCCGAGCAGGTAATGTATGCTCTGGGCCAGAGGCTGCGGCCGTTGGGGGGTTAAAGGGGCTGGGTTACATATCCGTAGCAGAATTAAAATTCTGCTGCAGATATTTAACCCCATAGAACTTCACACTAATAGGATTCGCAGCGGATTTTGCTGCAAAATCGTAGTCTGAAATCCGTTGGGAATCCGGTAAAGCTACACTAAAGGTTTTGGCATGATTAACAGGGTTTGGATGAAAGTGAAACATTACCGAGCAAACTCTGTGACCTTTTGAAAGGGCTATTGCACAGGGAGTTGCTATTGTCTTCTACTGATGCTATGTATCTACTGCTGTCTCCTGATTTTGTAGTGCTGTACAGATCACTTTACAGAAGCCTCCTCTTATCATCACAAACACAACAGGAAGTATCAGCTTAGTTTTAAACTCAGTGGTAAGAATGAAAACTGCAAGATTTTAGTATTATTTTATAATATGAATATAAAAATGGAAAATTATACAAACACCAAAAATTCTTCAAAAAATATGTTTAATATAAAAACATTACTTAAAAACTGAGTTTCGCTGGATAAGCGCCACATTTTTTCTGCTACACCACATGTACAGTATCATTACAAACATTGGAGGATATTTTACTGGTGTACTTGTACACCAATCTTAAATCAAACCTTGTCCCAATTACCCTGCTGCATTTAGGCAGGGGTCACTCTGTGACACTGTTTGCGCTCGCCCTCCTCCGCACCTGCTGTATTTTTGAGACAACTGCTTGCCTCCTCCAGAATGGTTGACAGCCAGAGGAGGCCAGAGGAGGCCTGAACCGGTCGGAAGCGAGGTGGGTGCAGAGAGTGTCACAGACCCGCCTCTATGATACTGTTAGCCTGGGATAAAGAATGGTTTTTAGCAACACACAGGATCGCACAGCAGTGCTAAAGGTATATAAAGTATGCATTGATTTTGTGATTGGCAACGGGGAACTGGCAGCATGGGTATATGCCTTTAAACAATAGGTTATTTTCTTATAACACATTCCCTTTCATATGCTGTTTGGTAGTCTACAGAGTTTGACCTTCGATTTTGACCCTTGGCCAGTAAACTGGATATCTTGGATCTGAGCTGGCCTATGTTTTGCATTGTTGTTGTTATTAGGAATTTATGCTACAATAAGATATAAGGGCGTTGATATCACATCATCTTATACATGTGCGCTTAGCCCATTTTGGTAACATTACAGCAACTGGTAGTCAAATTGATTGTCATATGTTTGAAATACAGAGTCAGATTTTCAGCAACAGAAATCTCTCAGCAGTGCCAAAGTGGGGTTTAATCTCCGTGCCATTTGGTTTGGCAATCCATGGTGGTCCAAGGACATAAACCTCACCATCACATGAATATATGAACAATGTTTTTGTGACCAAACTTACAAGTGTAGGTGTTCACACAGTGTTAGATGGGGTCTTTGGGACCATCAGAGGAAATGTTTTTGAGGCTCCAACCTCCATCTATACAAAACATGTATAACAATGTGCATATTCACTATTAACTGCATCTTACTCTTAATTGCTTTCATTACACACACAAAACAACTCCCAATGGCGTTGGCACCTGCTTCCCATTTATGTGTCAGAGCCTTGGCCCACTTCTTCTGGTCTTCTTGCCATAATGTAAGAATTCAGATGTATTTTTATGTATACAGACTGGTCGTGGTTGATTTCGCAATGAGACGCTACTTTAAATACAGTGTCAATAGTATGTAGTAAAAATAAAGATAATAGTATGTAGGAAAATAAAGATCCATAGTAGTATTGTAAGCCTGCAATGTTTTTGTCTTGGTTGTGACAATTGAACCTTCCCAAATGTGCCCGGTTAGTTATGAGCTTGTAAGCCTGTAATATCTCTGTATGCTTTCTGCAGCGTTCATAGACCTCTAGTTTCTAATTTTGCTAAAATATCCCTTAGTGAGAAAAAAAAAAGCAGTTTTAGGAAAAAAGGCTTGAGAAATGTGTAATAAATGGTTTGGGTGTGGGGAGTCAGCTAGACATCTAATCTCTTGCCTTAGCCCAAGATGGAGGGTGTTTTTTTACGATTCATACAGAAAATGGCTGATTGCTTTGCTCAGCCGCCTTTAACTATCTGCAGTTCCGTGCCCAGCGTCTATGAGAATTCGTCAGGCAGAAGCGACAGAAGATGTGACCTTTCTCTTTCAGTCACGTGTTGAGTTGAGAGCGAGAGAGGGAACAAAATTAACATGATATGCCAGCACAGGAGACCTTGATGTATGTAGCTCCTTACCTTGTTAGTGATTATATGATGTACCTCAGAAATATCAAAATCTCTCCAGGAAGCGAGCACACTACCTGTTTAAATGGCAAGCAATAACTCGATTCCTGACAGTGTACATGAATGTTAACAGCTTCAGTGCCGGTTGGCATCTGTCATTTCCTTATCCAAGGAGTCTACCACCATGTATAGTTCCAATTATATAATGGGACATCAGTGGATTTTTTGAAGATAACTAAGTCCACCTAGGTGTATAGTCATAGACAACATTAGTAGGTGCCATTAGCAATATGTCCTATATATTAGGCCCAATAATTCTATATATTTAGAATTAACCATTGGCAATATAGAATTCACTTTTAGAATATAGAAGACACTTTTGATGGCCTATTACCTTTGGCAACCTCAGCAACTTTTCAAGTTTGCACTAACACTAAAAATGGAGAATTATTTTGTGGCCTAATTTTTGACTCTTAAAAATGTGGAATTGTAAAGACTAAGCAAAGAGCAGGCAGTTTTAGGGGATGGAAGGTATATTTCAGAATGGCAACCTATTTTATGTATTGAATTATTTCTTTAAAATTGAGTAAAGCACAAATACTTTAAGTGTATTAAAAACACAAAACATACTAATACAATATAATATAAACATTGAATATTGTGTATGTGTTTATTACTAAATGCATGTAATCTATATATTTTTTTTACTAAAAAATAATTAGTATTGCAGAGTCTAGATAGATAGTAGATATGATATATATATTTACTGCTTTTACAATTGTTTTATAGATTATGGAATTAACCTTTTACAATACCGGAGGCTTCCAAATAAGTGATGCTTCAGTGATATTTTCTGGCTTCCTGCTCGGATAATCTAGGGTGGTAACGTGTAAAGATTGAATGACATACCTCTTCTTCCTCACAACCGCATTTTGTACATGTTAGTATTTTTTAAAGATTCTGCCTGGAGCTGCATTTAGCGGTGACAGGAAGAATTCTGTGTGACACTTTTGCAGTAATGTGCCGGAGCAGAAAATCTCTTGTGTTAAAGAAGATTGATGAGTGCTATGTAAATATTTGTATTTGTCTCAATTTAATTGCACCCCTTCAAATTACATGCACAGATATTTCATGCAAAGCATTAATTAATTGACTGATTAAAATGACAATGCTTTTTGGGGCTTCTGTGTCTTTTTTTATATTTCTAACAACTATTGTCTGTCATTCTGTATGTAAAAGTATACAATCAAAGTTAAAAGAAAATATTTTATATCCTGTAGTTTTTTTTTTCTTTACTCCATGCTACAAAAACTATTAAAAAGAAAAGATTTTTATTACTTAAGCATTTGACTAAGCAGATTAAATGAATCTCATAATTCCTTTTGATAGGAAAATAGAAATTACATTTATTTTAATGAAAGAAAATGCTAAAAATATTGAGCCGATTCCCCCCACCTTGCGAAAATCTTTTAATTTGAATGTCTGATTGTCGTAATCTTACTCTCCATGGTCTGAGCCGGTTAGTCTCCATGTTTGTAAAATATCCGTGTAATACATTGATTAACAAGTAAGCCGCAGCAGGAACTGTCCCAGCTGTCAGGCTGACAGTCCAAGCCTTGATTCAGCTATTTCACTGTGGACTGCTATCAGTGTATCATATGGGAATGATACTATAGAACTGAACTGACCCGCTGCATGAGCGATTGAGTGTCTGAAAGAGGTAGCACAGTGACACCTCTATGCTGCAAGGCCATCAGATATCCCTTATTAAAGTAAAGGGGAGGAGGAACAGGATTTTAGGTAGGTACAACTGGAGGGTGAGTGACCACTCATTCTTATTTGCATGTGGGAGGATGATGTTTGGGGCAAATATATAATCTAAATATTTTTTTATGATGAAATATAATTTTCACACAACTGAGTGAATTTATAAATGACAATATAACATATGATCACAGAATTTATTTATATTAATAATTTAACTAATTAATATAATATAAAGAGTTATAAATATATAATAAATTACCAACAATTATTAATATAAAACCTGTTGAATTTACTGTGCCAGTTACTGAATTATTCACAGGAATTTCCTTTATTATAAGGATGATGACATTCACATGACACTGACATGAAAAAAATCAACTTCAATATGAAGATATCAAAATATTTATAATTGTGTAATTTGGAATAATGTGAGTATGCTTTATGTATATACCTTTTGGTATTATAATAGGGATAGCTTTGCACTGCAGTGTAAAACCTAGTACAAAGTACATCCTTTAATGGGATACTGCTATGATTAATCTGGACTAAAGTAATCATTTATCCTACATGATCATAGAGATAAATGTTACAAGCATCAACTATTCAGCCAGCCGCAATTTCTGTTCCCCTTCTAGCCCTTTGTACCCCCATAAAAGAAAATTTACAAATACTATTCCTTACAAGCAGTAGTTTAAAAGACTAAAGCTAAATGTTTGATTTAAGATATAGAACTTTTTTTTTTTCTTACCTTGATGTTAGGCATTTCTGGGAGTAATGTTAGAAATAATATTTAATTTATATGATGAAATATATATGCTAAAAAACCTAACATTAGGAAATAATAATAATAATTAGAATGTTATGTTTATAGATATATTAATACATGATTGGATAATAAGTTATATGTGGTAATACCATTTAAGTCTGAATTTATCTATTATTATTTTTCAATCAGTAATTTGAATATTGATATAAATATTAAGATTATAATTACTATCAACAATTAATAATAGTAATAAAAACAATTGCCTGGAAACTCATTATACTTTCACTTTAATTAAGCCATCAGTATTTGTCATATAGTCCTTACTCTTAAAGTGGCCTATATTGTCTGTGAAATCCAATCATTCATGGCGATGCTTATATAGATAGATAGTTAGGTAAATAGATATGTAAGTTATGCTACAGAACAAGTAATAGTATTTCTTTTATTATACATATTATAAAATCATTCTCAATACGTAATAACAGTAATTAAAATGAGTAATGGTACAAAGAATTGTTGGATTGTTTGTGTGGCCCTTTGATGCCCTGAGTTCTTGGCCATATATCCCCTTTTAGACGGAGATGTGTGGCCAATCAGTTTCTCGATCAATGTTTATTCTTCTGAAATACAGTTTTGGCAATGAGCCTCATGCCAATCTCTGCTTACATCTCCCCACATCCCATTCTACAGTTCTCTGTCATGCTGGTCAGCCCCCTCCCTGACTCACCACCCACTATGTTAATCCCCTCCTACAAAGTCTGTGTTGGCATTAGGTCCGTTGTGTGTACTGTGCTCTTGCTTAATGTGATAGTATGGCACAGAGACACACACCTATACAGAAGTGGGTGGTGCAGCAGAGAGGAAGTAACACCCAGACCAGTGATGCCAAAATAAATATTACAACACAAAATGGCACCACAGAACGGGCAGCTGGACAAGACAAGGATATTTCTAGGAAAACTAAACTTCTGGTGGGTCTCTATTCTAAGGCTGCGTTTACACTACGTATATTTCAGTCAGTATATTTCAGTCAGTATTGCTACCAAAACCAGGAGTGAATTAAAAACACAGAAAGGATCTGTTCACAAAATGTTGAAATTGAGTGGATGGCCGCCATATAACAGTAAATAACTGCCATTATTTCAATACAACAGCCGTTGTTCTAAAATAACAGCAAATATTTGCCATTAAATGGCGGCCATCCACTCAATTTTAACATTGTGTGAACAGATTCTTTCTGTGTTTTTAATCCACTCCTGGTTTTGGTTGCAATACTGACTGAAATATACTGACTGAAATATACATATACTGACTGACTGAAATATACGTAGTGTGAACGCAGCCTAAAAACTATGTTTGGCCGGAGTGCCCCTTAAACTCATTCCCTCATCAGCCACTTTTTGTTTTTGCACTTTTGTTTTGTCCTCCTCGTGATTAAAAGGCCATAGTGCTTGAATTATTTCACCTACAGACCCATATGAACTGTGATTTTTTTTTTGCAACACCAATTGTACTTTGCAATAACATACTTTTTTTAGTGCAGTGAAAAAAAAGCTTTTTTTCTTATTTTGGGTGTTTTGTGTTTATGCCGTTCACCCTTTGGTAAAACTGACATTTCATCTATGTTCTGCAAGTCAGTTAGATTACAACAAGATGTAACTTTTATATAGTTATGTATAACTTTTATTTTATTTGATTGCTTTTAAAAAATGAAAATCTTTTTGAAAACATGAAAAATGTTTAAAATTGCTCTATTACCATTCTTATAATACTTTTATTTTTTGGTCTATGGGGCTGTGTGAGGTGTCATCTTGCTTGCATATATGTGACTTTTTGGATTTAACATGACCAAAAATCAGCGATTTTTCACTTTGGTGGTTTATTTTATTTGCACTGTTTAACATGCAAGATGGGGCAATAACAAATATGTCTATTTATTTATTTAGTTTTATTTATAAAATGAGAAAAGGGGGGTGATTTAAACCTTCATTATGAGATGGGATTTTTTATTTATTAAAAACCTTTTTTTTTCTACATTAACTTGAAGTCCCAAAGGGGGACTTCTATTATCCCTCCACTGCTCTCTACAGTATGTACAGTGTACTGCATTGATCTCTGAGATCGGTGCTTAATTACAATGGGCTGCTGGAGCCCATAGTAATCAAATTCTGAGCCGGGCTCAACGTCTTTGCTGAGCTGAGTCCCATCAGGAAACAGGGATCGAAGGGGAGGGGGGGGGGATCCCTCCACTATATCCCAAGTGAATTTAAATAAATAATTAGCCAGCATGATGAACGGGCTGTGCTGGCTAATAGCTGCAGTCCCTGGCTACTGATAGCTCGTGTCGAGCCCTCTTTGTATACCTGGATGTCAAAATGGGTTAAGTGGTTAGGTCCCCATACACATTATTCTTTTGGTGGTATAAGGTGTATGGGGCTCCCCTGACAGTCCTTAAACAGATGATGTCGATGGAGATAGGGTTCCAACGTCATTGAAAATCACTGCTCTACCCCTTTGTTCTTGCAGAGATAAGCCTTTACAGCCGCAGCGGTCTGGCAGTGACTTAACCCTCCACTCCCTACAAAGAACACAGGAATGATTGGTCTATGAGCTTAGAATAGATAAATGAATGCGAGTCTCCATCACCTTTTAGAGGTCCTCACTATTTATGAGGGTTGATGATGAGTTTCCTCTGAGGGATTTTTTTCTTTTCTCCAAAATAAAAGGGCCATCCAAGATGCTTACACTTGTAGAGGGGCTTTTAGACCTTTTTTTTTTTTTTTTTAAGTTCTTTTGCCCCCCCCCCCCCCCCCCCCCCCCCCTTCCAAGAAGACTGCAAAGTAAGTGGTCACTTTCTATTTACAGAAGAGCTTCTCAAAATCCTGTGTGCAGCATGGCATTACCATAAAGGTATCACCTCTACTATGCATTTTAAGATATTAAAAATAAAAAGGTACATTAGTTGAGTGTTTTTGTCTTAATTTAAAGAGGTTTGTAAGGTGACATCTTTGACCCTATCCTGTGCTGCATTGTAATTGTGCAGAAGGCAAGTAGTTTTAATGACCTCCACACGTTTATGGCACAGTTATGGCAAAAGCACAAAGACGGCTATAACACAAAAAGGTACCAATGAAAACCACAGTTTATCCCACTGGAAAAAAAATTATAGCCCTTATACAGCTCCACCAACAGGAAAAAAAAAGTTATGCCTTTTAAATGATAGAAATATAGTTAAATTATTTCAAACAACTTCCCTCCATTTGATGGAGCCAATGTGATTCCTTACATGTTTGTAAATCACTTCATTTACCAAAGATAACCCAAGAAACAAAACAAAAAGTTGTAATGTCTTCAGGGCTGTGAAGTCGGTAGGCCGCAGCTCCGACTCCAACTCCAGCCATAGTGATATAGAGGTCAGACATAGATATATAGAGGGGTCAGCCATAGTGATATAGAGGGGTCAGACATAGGCCGAGATTTATTAGCTTTCTGTCAGTGTCTGCGCTCCATAATCATTGCGGCCCGACATGGACTACCTGCTCAGCCAGTCAGTGATTGCAGCTGTGACCCACTTCACTCACTGATTGGTTAAGCGAGCCTTTCTTAGTCGGGTCTTGATATCACAGGATGCAGACATAGCACACACACAGCCTGCTGCAGCCATAGCACGCGCGCACACACACACACACACACACACACACACACACACACTGCCTGCTGCAGACATAGTACACACATACATGCACACAGCTTGCTGCAGCCATTGCACACACACACACACACACACACACAAAGCCTGCAGCAGCCATAGCATACACACACAGCCTGCTATAGCACGCGCACGCACACACACATACACACACAGCCTGCTGCAGCCATAGCTCACACACATACACATGGCCTTTTGCAGCCATAAAATATACACACACAGCCTGCTGCAGTTATAGCACACTAAAGAAAAACATACAATTTTCTCCTAGATAAAAAAAACAATACAAAAACACCACATTGACTGCAGTAGTTTACTGCTACACTACTTATGGCTTCTTCTCCTCCTCCTCCTCCTTCTTTATCTTTAGGATATCTTCATTGTACACTGCTGCTCATATACAATCATCCAGAAAAAGAACAGCACAGATCTCCCCCCCCCCCCCCACCACCACCACACACACACACACAATGCACTCTTCCAGCTCAGAAACAAACTGCCAAATAGTGACCAACAACATCTCCCCTCATAAATGGAGGTAGGGTCCTAAGATTGATAAAGTCCCAGAGAGGCCATCAAGCTGTGCATGTGCAGCAGTCCCAGAATGGCTTTCAAGCTGTGCATGTGCAGCAGTACCTTAAGGGCTGTCAAGCTGTGAGCATGCAGCATTCCTATTGAGCCTGCCACGCTCTCCTGCACCATTGCCTTCCACTCCACCCCTGGCCTATCATACATTGTTTGAACAGAGAAATGAGCAGGAGTGGGATGTCAGGAAACATGTATAGCACCAGACCCAGGTGAAGCGTGTCCTGAACGGCTAAAGGGAACCATGCAGGAGTTCAACAAACGTAAAGGGTATGGATTTGTGGAAGACCTAGTACTATATTTAGCGTACCCTGTTTGTTGCCAGAAGCTCTGTGAAAAGGGACTGCCTGCCAGGCTTTATGCATAATCTAGAGGAATACACCCCTATGCAAAGGTTAAGGGGACAGTGGCCTGCTGTCATAACCCAGCCGGGAGTGTTGCCATCTCCATCCTCTACATCCACAGGGGCCCAACTGTGAGAGGATGACCATAAATCATATTGGCCATAGGTTGAGGTATTTTCTTGGCCGTGCATGAGCATTATGCCAAGTAAGGACAATTAGAGAGCCTCATGTGGATTGCCCCCTTTGGGCAATTATTATTTGATATGTATGTCCAATGGGGCAAAGGTTTTAAATTATGCCATGTTGGCTACATGTAATGTTTAAGAAAAGTGTCTGGTCATTACTAGCGATGAGCGAACATCCCGATGTCTGGTTCAGATCCCTAACATGAACATAAAAAAAATCGTGAATGGTTTGTGTGCGCCGAACATTCACAAACAAATAATGAACATACAGTAGAAGTGTACATTTCGTTCTATGCACATGCATACAGATTGTCAGGTGCAAAGTGTAAATTACGCATTTGCATACGCATTTCATTGGCGTACACATTTCAGTACAGTTTGCGTACAGTTATGAACATCGCTCACCACTAGCCACTATTTTTATGAGGGGGTATATTTGTTGGGATTTAGTGTGTTAAAAACACGCTATTAACCCCTTAGCGACCCATGACATATCTGATACATCATGGTGCCGCGGGGGGTGTTCAGAGCGGGGTCCCCCCGGGACCCCGCTCTGAACGGCGCTGATCCCGGCTGACATGTGCAGCCGGGCAGTGCCTCTATTAGCCAGCGCGGGTCACGTTGCCGCAACGGCTAATTAAGCCTCTAAGTGCAGCTGTCAAACCTGACAGCTGCACTTAGAGGCTTTGATCCACATGTCCCTGTGTCTAGTGGGTCGGATCTCCCCCCCCCGCGATGCGATCGCGGGGGGGGGGGAGATCCGTTCTTCTGCCCGTGCCGGGCCTCAGCGTCGGAAGGACGCTGATCCCTGCTCGGCAATAGATTGCTATGGCCTGCAGCAGGCCATAGCAATCTATGACCGATCTGATCGATCTTTTCTGTGTATATACACAGCATTGATCTCTATGAGAGATCATTGCTGTTTAGATACAAGTCCCCCAGGGGGACTTCTAGTTACAGTAAAAATAAAGGTAAAAATGTTTTTTTATTCATAAAAAATCCCCTCCCCCATTAAAAGTCCAAATCACCCCCCTTTTCCCATTTTATAAATATAAATAAATAAACAAATAAATAAACATATTTAGTATCACCGCGCCACACTCCTGATCTCGCACGGTAAACGGCGTAAGCGCCAAAAAATTCCAAAGTTGCGCATTTTTGGTCGCATCAAATCCAGAAAAAAATGTAATAAAAAGTGATTAAAAAGTCGCATATGCACAACTAAGGTACCGATAGAAAGTACATGTCATGGCGCAAAAAAAGACACCTCACACAGCCCCATAGACCAAAGGATAAAAGCGTTATAAGCCTGGGAATAGAGCGATTTTAAGGAACATATATTTGTTAACAAGGGTTTGAGTTTTTTATAGGCCATCAGATGCAATAAAAGTTATACATGTTACATATCGTTGTAATCGTAACGACTTGCGGAACATGCATAACAAGTCAATTTTACCATAGGGCGAACGGCGTAAATGCAAAACTCCCCGAAATCTAAATAAATTCCTTTTTTTTTTTCGATTTGACAGCGCAAATGATTTTTTTTCCAATTTCGCAGCATATGTTATGGGAAAATAATGCCTGTCATTGCAAAGTGCAATTGGTTTCGCAAAAAATAAGGGTTCATGTGGGTCTCTAGGTGAAAGAATGCAAGCGCTATGGCCTTTTAAACATAAAGTGGAAAAAGTAAAAGTGCAAAAACGAAAATTGGCTTTGACCTTAAGGAGTTAAAGTGATTGTTACTGCTGTCTTTTATAAACTATGATCTTTTGTGTCTATTTTATGCAGAGGTTCTAATAGACACTACTTGCTATGTGCTTGAGGACGTATATCTACAAAAAAGGGACTTCTTATTCTAAGAACTCTATATAGATTTACAGTGCCAAAACTATTATGTTATATTGTCACCATTACGGCAGTCACCAGACTCTTTTTTTGCTTATAAGAAAACCTTAATATGGATACTGTGTCAATTGACTCAGTAAAGGGGTACTCTAGCTCTAACTCTAATTCTATCTCTAACTTTGATTGCAAGTGCCTTATCAAGGACCTTGAGTGTTTTCCATTGGCAAAGACATCCCACTTTATGACTTACATTTGCATTTATTGTGATATTTATGCCTATTGCACTAACGTCACTGTTGAATGATAATACCTTGTCTCCCTGTTGGACTTCTACTGCACCAACACAAAAAATGTCCCTATGATCCCCTGACAGGTGATTCACTAAGTTAACTTCACCCAGGAGAGCTGTGGAGAGTGGTGGATCACTGGCGTACAATGGCTCATTGTATGTCAGTGATCCACTAACGTCCACAGCTTACCTGGGTAAAGTTAAAGTGTACCTGTCGTTATGAGTTTAAAAATCTAAATCTACAGTAGAATTTACATTATTTTTTTTTTTGTAGTTATCATGCGAAAGAAGGCACTTCCTATGTTTAGACTCTATTTTTTTTCTTTTTAAAGAATCTGGAAACACAGGACTTCCTGTTTTTAATGTCATCTGCGCACTCGCAGAGAGAGCAGTCATGTGATTGATGTATTGAGCTGTGACTTGCTGTACAGCTCAGACCTAATTTGTTTAGTCTCTTTTTTTTCAACCAGCACAAGCCTAAGGAGATTTGTGGACAGGATGTACGGGTGCACAGGACAGGAAAAAAAAACATTTTATAGCTACACAGCTTACACTTCTACCCTCCCACCTTTCCTCCATCTGTCTCTGATACCTAATCAATCTTCTATAACCCTCTCTAACCCTGCCTTCTAAGGGCCCTATTACACCAAAAGATGTCTGACAGATTATCTGACAGATTTTTTCAGCCAAGGTCAGGAACGGACTATAAACAGAGAACAGGTCGTAAAGATAAGACTGAGATTTCTCCTTTTTTTTTCTCAAATCCATTCCTGGCTTTGGGTATGTTCACACTGAGTAAAATATGTGTAATTCCGTGGCTGACCTCTCCACCGCTGAATCACACCTGCCTCAGTGTGTCATATCTCAATGGGAGAGCATGCGTTCCTCCACAGCCGCCGCTCTCCGCTCAAAGAAGTGACACGTCATTTCTTCGAGCTAAGGGCGGCAGCAGCAAAGGAGCATAAGCCCTCTCATTCACTCACAGCGGGACACTGATGACGGCGGGATTCCGCAGCGGAAAGCTCGGCCATGAAATTCCGCCGTAATTGCTCAGTGTGAACATACCCTTAGGCTGGAAAAAATCTGTAAGATAATCTATTAGACATCTTTTGGTGTAAGAGGGCCTTAACCCTGCCTCTACATATGTCTCTAGCTAACATAAATGTATGTGTTCAGTTAATTGCACAGGAGCTGACCTGGGGGGGGGGGGGTGCATTGCAGTTCATTGCTCGGCTGCAAAGGATTATGGATAACCCCTTGCACCCGTACCTTTGCTGTGCGGAGACCATTTTAGGTAAACTTCAGTATGAACGCTTGAAAAATAATCAAATAATCAAATCTTTAGCAAATTTCCAAACTAATCTCAGTTTGGGAACGTTGGTTCTCTCAGCTCTATATATTGTACCCCGAGTCTTTGGCTATGTTCACACTTCATTTTTTCCTCTCCATTTTTGAAAAGAAAAAATGACATCCATTGTAGGGATGGTCCCAACCTGCCAGGTTCGGGTTCGTTCGAACCCGAACTCTCAGCAATGATTCCAGCTGTCTTCCACCTGCGTGGAGATGGTGGATACAGCAGGAGGACCGCCTAGAAAACTGGGATACAGCCATAGCCATAGGCTGTATCCCAGTTTTCCAGGCGGTCCTCCCTCTGTATCCACCCGCTGCACGGAGCGGCCAGACAGCGGGAATCTGATGCCGAGCATTCGGGTTCATACGAACCCGAACCTCGGCAGGTTCGGACCATCCTTAATCCATTGTTTTGAGCTCAAAATTACATCTGTCATTTCGCTGTTTGGCCAACCGTCAGTACAATGATGGCTGTTGTCACATTATTCTAGGTCAGGTGGACTAATTGGCCTTTGGATGTGTCTTTAATTGAAAAGTCCATTGAATTTAATAGCAAAAACGTTGAAAGGATGGTGCAAAAAGAAAAACTGTGTCAGGGACGGGAAGGCAGGGATATGACAAGATGGAACCCACCCACTGTCCATAACTACTTGCCTCAATCGGCCCTAGGCATTAGGGGACAACCACGAAGACGTTCCCTATACTGAGTACGTGTAACACAGAACAAGACAGAAGGACAAACACAATATCGGATAGTGAACAAGCCAAGTCAGAACCAAACGTGCAACGCAGTACAAAATCAGCAAACAATCAGTTAGTTAAAGTGATACTGTCACCCCCTTTGTGCATTCTGACATCTTTACACAGGTGTAAAGGGTAAATTTTGCGTTTTTCATACCTTATTTCATATCATACGTCATGGTGTTTATTCAAGTAAAAAGTGTCCTTTTATCAACTGCAGATTGTGTTAAGTGGGCGTGGCCTTGCGGGATTAGCGCCACTTAGCCCTGCCCACAACGGCACCGTTGGCCCCCTTGACGCCCATTGGTTGGCCGACGTAAAGGGGGTGGGGTCTAGACCTTTCGGCCAGCCTGTTCTAATGGCCGACCAGGGGGCAGGGCCAATGGTGGTGTTGTGGGTGGGGCTAAGTGGCGAGACCACGCCCACTTAACACAATCTGCAGTTGATAAAAGATGACATTTTACTTGAACAAGCACCATGACGTATGATATAAAATAAGGTACGAAAACTGCTAAATTTACCCTTTACACCTGTGTAGAAATGTCAGAATGCAAAAAGGAGGTGACAGTGTCACTTTAAAGGTCAGGCGAGAGGTCAGATAACAAGTTGAGCGAGGCAAAGGGATTAGGAATGGGGACTGCAGGAATAGACAGGGGGGCCTGGGATCAGGGAATACACCTTAATAGCCAGCGATCAGGAACTGAACCTGACTGTGCTCAGCTGAGCATTACTTTGCTCAGCTGAGCGGCCTCACATCACTGGAGCTCCGTGATGTCACGCTCCCCCGGCCAGGAACGCAGCGCTGCGCTCCAGCCGGAACAGGCAATGCTGGAGCGCGGTCAGGTAAGTTGCTGACACTGTGTCTGTGAACAACTAAAAAACAATGTCCACTGTCACTGTTTGCAAATACGTCAGAAAATAATTGACATGATCATTATTTTGACATCTGTACAGACAACATCTGTCATTTTATACATTTTCTGCATTGCATGTCCATTCCTATTCCATTGCATTGCATTGAAGTCAATTAAATCGCTACAATAGCGGATGTCATTTTAAATAGAAAAGGCAGATGTCTTTTATCCTTTTTTGACGTTGTGTTAACATAGTCTCTGTCTGCCCATTTCCTGTAAGAGACTGTACCAACAAGGCAATGGTTGCTCTTTACTCCTGAGGATCGATAATCACAGACCTTACATAAATTTTAATAAAGGAAAAGGAAATCCACAGCTTCCAAATAAAAAGTACAAAAACTTTATTTCTTTGTCCATAAAAAATACAACATGATTAAAATAACACTCCAATGGGGACTAGGGGAGATAATCTCGAAACGCGTCGGAGTGTTTTTTAATCATGTTGTATTTTTTATGGACAAAGAAATAAAGTTTTTGTAATACTTATTTGGAAGCTGTGGATTTCCTTTTCCTTCACTGATTGATCAACTGGAGTGCGGCTCAGCTTTCCACGTGCTTCAATTATACCTGGAAAACCACAGAATTGTTGGGCTTTAAACACGCACGGTGAGCTGACTGTTTTTATTTCTATGTATATACCTCTTACATAAATATAATGGTTAATCATCAATATTAGACATGAGCAAACCTCGAGCATGCTCGAGTCGATCCGAACCCGAACTTTCGGCATTTGATTAGCAATGGCTGCTGAACTTGGATAAAGCTCTAAGGCTATCTGGAAAACATGGATATAGTCATTGGCTGTATCCATGTTTTCCAGACAACCTTAGAGCTTTATCCAATTTCAGCAGCCCCCGCTAATCAAATACCGAACGTTCGGGTTCGGATCGACTCGAACCCGAACCCGGTTCGCTCATCTCTAATCAATAGACTTTGTTGCAATATAAAGTATGCCCCCACAGAGACAGTTTTTTTCCCCCTAAAAGAGTGGAAGTGTTTTGCATTGGCAGTCTCGGATATTGCAGCTTCAATTCACTTTCATAAGACTTAGGGTCCTTTTACGATATGGGGCCTTGTTTGGATGAAAATGAGTGCAATCAGCTAGATCGGCACTCGCTTGCAGTCCCTTTGCAAGGCAAGACAAAGCGCACTGCTGGCCCGCATGAACGATCGTTGTTTGTGCTTCCATTAACATTTATTGTTATTACCCACATATCTCTTGTTTACATAGAGTTGTGCAGCCGATAATGATAAATGTTACCACCACACAAAAGATCCAATCATCTGTGATGGAGTCTTTTTGGCATTTTGGCATTTTACAGGGACCGATTATTGACTGAATGAGCATTCCTAACCAAATACCAAACAATGTCTATGAACAAGAGTATCAGTATAATGTCTTTGATTATAAAAAAAAAAAAATGAATAAAACTGGAAAAATATTTAATTGATAAAACTTTTTTTTTCTTTTGCTGCCTTTTATTCTGCTAAAATATAAAAATAGAATTCTGTCTAAATTTATTAGCATAGAAGGTAGGCAGAAGACATTTGTTTTATATTGTATTCATGTTATCTCACTAATGATGGCAATGCAGCAAACAGCTTTTGATGGGACCATGTGGTAAATTTATCTTACAAAATACAATGCAGCCCTTTGTGTCAATTAGTTTCTAATTTGCGGCTGATTACATTTTATCTGTTTTTTAGACATGATTGATTGGCTGTGGCAATCCAAGAACAAATGTTGACAAATCTGCATAACAGGCAAATCACACAAAATCAATGTAAATGCCTTATAAATCTGTGTCTTGTGGAATATGATGCATCTCGAAAAAAAAGAATGGCTAATTAATAGTTAATTGACTTTCGTGCATTATTAACTGGTTCATTGATTATTGGATAGAGCATTAGAATCAAGATACACATAAACTCAAATGTTCAAGTCACAAATGAATCTCTAGTTCCATTTAGTGATTTTTTGTGTATATTTTTTTTTTTTTTTTTAAATTAAGAAAGTGTTCAGATTTTTAGCCATTTATTTTAAATAATCGGTAGAGATAATTTATGGGGATAAATAGATAATCACTGCCTCTAAAGTTATATTAATAAAAGCAAAAAAAAATCATTCTGCATATATATTTTTATTTTTATATATATATATATATATATATATATATATATATATATATATATATATATATAGCTTGTGTTTGGTACGGTATTTTCCAGTACTTTGTTCAGTTCAACCCATAGCCTTGACCTCACATTAGGTTTAAGTGTCTAGTTGTGTTTTTTTTCTTGCTGTATTTTCTCAATATCATATGTAGATTTGTGTCTTAGATTTAAGATTTTCATTATTCTTTACTGAATTTCTTTATAGAATACAAAAGAATGCACCAACATTTACATTGGAATATAAGCTGCCATCCCTCCCCCTTATGTAGGAAAAGAATAAGACAAAAACAACAAAGATATATGTCCTTTGCATCATTATGTTTAATGGAGTGCATCTTTACTTGTGCCATTTGATGACTGAAATTCATGAAATGCATTTAGAAATGTGTATGTGCCTGAGGTCCTGCTCATTTCCTCCATAGTTGCTTTAGGACCTTACAGCTCTTTTTATCTCAGTGAGCCTACAATAAGGTTAAAAAAAATTATATTGGAACATTTATTTAGGAAGAGTTTTAAAGTAATCGTGACAATCAAGGGAAAAATATATATATATATTTATACGCACACACTATATATATATATATATATATATATATATATATATATATATATACACTCACCAGCCACTTTATTAGGTACACCATGCTAGTAACGGGTTGGACCCCCTTTTGCCTTCAGAACTGCCTCAATTCTTCGTGGCACAGATACAACAAGGTGCTGGAAGCATTCCTCAGAGATTTTGGTCCATGTTGACATGATGGCATCACACAGTTGCCGCAGATTTGTCGGCTGCACATCCATGATGCGAATCTCCCATTCCACCACATCCCAAAGATGCTCTATTGGATTGAGATCTGGTGACTGTGGAGGCCATTTGAGTACAGTGAACTCATTGTCATGTTCAAGCAGAAATCGAGACTCATCAGACCAGGCAATGTTTTTCCAATCTTCTACTGTCCAATTTCGATGAGCTTGTGCAAATTGTAGCCTCAGTTTCCTGTTCTTAGCTGAAAGGAGTGGCACCCGGTGTGGTCTTCTGCTGCTGTAGCCCATCTGCCTCAAAGTTGGACGTACTGTGCGTTCAGAGATGCTCTTCTGCCTACCTTAGTTGTAACGGTTGGCTATTTGAGTCACTGTTGCCTTTCTATCAGTTCGAACCAGTCTGCCCATTCTCCTCTGACCGCTGGCAACAACAAGGCATTTCCGCCCACAGAACTGCCGCTCACTGGATGTTTTTTCTTTTTCGGACCATTCTCTGTAAACTCTAGAGATGGTTGTGCGTGAAAATCCCAGTAGATCAGCAGTTTCTGAAATACTCAGACCAGCCCTTCTGGCACCAACAACCATTCCACGTTCAAAGGCACTCAAATCACCTTTCTTCCCCATACTGATGCTCGGTTTGAACTGCAGGAGATTGTCTTGACCATGTCTACATGCCTAAATGCACTGAGTTGCCGCCATGTGATTGGCTGATTAGAAATTAAGTGGTAACGTGCAGTTGGACAGGTGTACCTAATAAAGTGGCCGGTGAGTGTATATATACTGTATATATATATATATATATATATATATATATATATATCTTCACACACAGTCTGTTAAAGAATTGCAATTATGATAATGGATGTGGAAGCCTCTTTTTCTTGTATACTACGAGAACATCGACATCAAAGAAGACAAACCCAAGCAAGGGATTCACCTTTATCATGTCCAGGGTAGACAGCCACTTGTAGACTGTGGCTCCTGCTCTAGCACACCCAGGGCATCCACATGTTACATGTTTACTTGTTCATTTCAATGGATGCCATGTCTAGGTAGCAAAACCAAATACATCACTGTTGGTAGGAAAGTTGATTGGTCTCTCAACCCCAAATACATATGTCACTGCCAGAGAACAAATGATCAAGTATGTGGAAATACAAATGATTGGTCCTCCTTTTCCCTAACATATGCCATTGAAGAAGATTCACTACAACCTCACGTACTTTAGATAGTCTGCTGTTACTAATGAAATCTCTGGGATCTGTCAGAATTCATCTAATAGGTATAAGCATCTTAAGGCTATGCTCCCACACAGTATTTTGGTCAGTATTTTGCAACCAAAACCAGGAGTGGACTAAAACCACAGGAAGGCTATGTTCACACATTGTTGAAATTGAGGGGATGACCATCTTTTAATGGCAAATAATTGCTGTTATTTTAACACAATGGACGTTGTTTTGAAGTAACGGACAGCCATCCACTAAATTTCAAAGTAGGGACTATCTATAATTATAAAATAAATGTATATAGATATACATAGTTATTCTGTATTATTCTAAAGGTGTACAAACAAATTAAATATTAATATCTATCTATCTAATGTCCACAATAGAGCGCACTCCCAGTTTCAGTGCTGGAGTGCCTAGCAACGGAGATTGGATTAAATCTCCAACTAAATAAATCCAAGAATTTTGCGGCACATCCGTATAGTGAAAAATGTTGTGGTATTTATTGGTACATCAAAAAGCAAGTGCAACGTTTCAGTCGAGATGAGACTGAAACGTTGCACTTGCTTTTTGATGTACCAATAAATACCACTTTTTTCACTATACGGATGTGCCGCAAAATTCTTGGATTTATCTATCTATATCTGTATCCCTGTGTTAGATTAATTCTTTCCTGATACCTAATCCACCGCTCTACCATCTCAGTGTTCATTGTCTCCATTGACTTTTGTATCCATTTTAAGAGAGTACCAACATTCTGAGGGCATCCTTATCTGTTTTTGCAATGATTTAATTCTTGTTCCCTAACAATATGCCAGTAATTAGGAAATAATATCCTTTTAGGTCTTTTGTTCAAGGGCATTTGTACTGGCTTACCAAGAATGTCACAAAGTCAAGTGGTTTCTTATATCTTGAATACATAAGAAAAGGATCAAGACGTCATGTGAGTGCTATAAATGTAGGTTAACCATTAATAATATATCATTTATTTGACATATGATACAAAACTACTTTTTTATATCTACTTTCCGTAAAACCAAATATCCTTGTACCTTTGCACCCTCATCATTAAGGCCTTAAAGAATATGTATGTATGAGATGGATACTATCACACAAAGGTCTCAGCCACTGACCTCAATGATCCAATGATCTCCTGGCATAGTCCATTTCATGTAAAAGATACAGACTCCATTTCAGACTTAATGCTGTCACCCGATAAGGTCCAACTTAAAGGACATGGCCTCTCTTCCGGAAGATGAGAACATTAGTAAAAACAACAACCATCAAAATATGAGCTGCTTGTAACATAAACAGACATAAATGACACAAATGAAATCAACATGAAGGTTTTGTTTCTGTTTCCATGATCTTCCATTTTGGCAGAGTTTTTTCATCCCTTCTGTATCAAACATGTCATAGTGCTTGTTCTAGAGTCCTGTTATATTCCACTCTACAAATATATATAATTTTAGGTTTCACAATGCATGTTATGGAAAAGACATTTAAAAAGTACCATTTGTTATTAAAAAACAAATCCTCATATGTCTTTCTTGATAAAAATAAATAAACTAAATAATTTAAGAGTTCTGCCTCTTGGAACATGAAGGGGAAACAACTAAAATGCAGAAATCAACATTTTCCTTGTCATTAAAGGGTAAAATTTAGGATTTTGGGTCTATCATGTCTTAACATGTATCACAAATTTCACATCACTATCACATTTCACTATCATTACCACTTCTTTAAAGCCCATTCAGCTATTTACCTTTAAAGTAAATCTATACCTCCCTGGGACCAGGTCAGCATGTTGCTTCTGACGGGTTCTTTATTTGGGTGTCCACAGGTATTTGGTTGGCCCAAGTCCCCCCAAGTACCCCAGTCCCACACTGGGGCCTGCACAGACTACAGTGCAGTCCTTTAGTGGGCCCTGGCATCTGTGCTGCGCTGTAGGTCCCTCCCAAGAAGCCAGGACACAGGTACCAGATACCCGGGTGTACATATGTGTGTGCCTTTAAGGCAGAAAGGTGGAGAAATTAATAGGTTGTGGGGGCCAAACACATTTTTTGCACAAGGACCATCTACTTCCCCTGTGTTGGGAACTGTCACACAAGGTAGCCTAGAGCAAAGGAGGCTGGTCTTACCAGTGCATCTGCACAGCTTTGGGCCGCAGTGGCGCATTTGCTGGATTGTGTCTGCATGGGGGGGGGGCCTAGGGGGAGGTTTTAAACAAGGAGGGAGGGGAGGGATACCCGAGAGGTGGCACCAGCCTAGATCACAGATGCACGAGGCTTTGCCTCTTTGACACACACTGCCAGAATAAAAGATGTCTCTCCCTAAATCCTTCTTTGCTAAACTCTCTTCCATTTTATCCCAATTTGTTTGGGCTAATAAAAAACCCAGAATAGCTCATCATGTTATAATCAGAAAGAAGAAAGTTGGAGGCCTATCTCTCCCCGATTGTAAACTTTATTACATATCCACTATATTAACAAGAGTCCTTGACTCTTTCCATCATAGAGAATCGAAGCTATGGGTTCAAGTAGAAACCTCTATCTCCATAGTAGATCCTTCTGCGATCTTATGGCTCCCCATCTCAGCCCTGAAAAACATGTCATGTCCTTCCTTTGCTTTGGTGAACCAATCTATACTCTCCTTAAGGAAAAACTTCTTACGTAGGGCCCATCTATATGCATCCGGAGGTCCCCTCACCCCTTATTCTCCAATCCGAATTTCCCCCAGGCAATATCTCTTCCATCCTTCTTGGGCATTCCATGTACTAATAATCTCACTTTTCATGATCTCATGGATGGTAAACAACTCAAATCTATCACAAATATGCCTTTCCCAAATCTTCAAGCGTTACAAGACCAATCTCTAATTAATTCTCAATACCTACAACTTAAATTTTTTTTCCAAAGTAATTATTCCAAGCTGCATTTACAACGTGATGCTCTGCCCTTTGAGTCTCTATGCCTCTCCCCTTCACCTGTCAAGAAATCAGTCTCTACTATCTACTCCCTTTTACTAGATGCCTTTTCTGACTTACCTCTCCCCTATGTTACTAGCTGGGAAAGGGAACTTTAGATTTCTCTCCCTCAGGAAGAATGGCACAAAGCTTTCCATCTCTGCTATAAAACATCGGTTTTAAGCAAGGCGCAGGAGACCAATTTTAAGATCTTGTCCCGTTGGTATAGGGTTCCCTCTGTTCTCTCGAAAATGTTCCCATCAACTCCTGACATCTGTTGGAGATGTGGGAATACGGGTGGCACAATGTTACATATTTTGTTCTCCTGCCCCTTGCTTCAGCCTTTTTGGATAGAGATTGTTTCTCTATCTCCAACACCCCGACTCAATTGTTATTCTTAATTATTCCAGGTTCTCTGAAACTACTCTCACACTCTCTAGTATGTTTTATACTTTTAGCTGCCCACACTGTTATTCCCCGCCAATGCAAAAAAGACACTTTTCCCTCCTTATCGTAATGGGTTATGGAAGTTAAAAATTCTATGTAGAATGGAGGAATTATTAGCAGACTCCTTATCCTATTCAAAACGCCATATCTCCTGTTGGAGGCCTTGGTTGGACTTTAGAGACAGCGATACTTACCGTAACCTACTTGCTTAATATGTTTAGTCTTACTTTTCCCGGATTCCTCAATAACTATAGACTTGCTTTCATACATACTGAAAGCATACATTCTAATGTCTGGTAGGAGACTCATCCCTTCCCTTTATATATACATGTGTGTATATGTAAATGAGTGTTCTTTTGCCTCTAAGCACCGAATTGTCTCATTGGACGACTTCCCTTCCCACCCTTCTCCCTCTCCATATTATGAAAACAACAGCATCAGCAGGCAAGAGCTCCACTGGACAGGCTTGAATTGAATGTGCCTTTCAAACAGTATCATCATCAGTGTGTGGGGGGGGGGAGGGGGAGGGGGTGTCACAGGGGGGGCGATTCACTTTCAAGTGGACTGGACCAGGTCTTCTCAAACTTCTTGGGGGGACCTAACCCATCATATCAAAGCAATGCCTGGGCCTCTCAAGACAGACCAAGAGAATGTTTGAGCCTCTTTTTCTTTGATAGATGTCCATGCCAAAATTAAAAATATTATTTAGTCCGCCTTTCATTTCCCTCCTAAAATCTGTACAGCATTACAAGCATCCGTATCACAAGCAGCGTGGATGGTAAGTATACACTGCTTGTGATCTGGAAACCAACAGCAGAGTTATATACATATCTGTGCTGTCAGTTTCCTTTTATCATTATAGGCCACAATTATCCCTGTTTACCCAGGAAGATTTGTGGCCGACAACAATACATTTTAAAGCCTGCTCTAAAGACCCGATCAGCTGTTTGCCCACTGCTCGGCTGATAGCTGCCACTTTTACATAGGTCGATTATGGGCTGCAGGAGCGTTTCTAGCAATAGCAAGCGATAATCAGCTTGTGTAAAAGGCCCTTTACTTATGCCCCAAAGAATATGTAGATTGGCAGCTGTATATACAAAATAGTAAGACTTTTTTAAAATCAAGATTACTTTAAAAGATTCGTGGGATTTTCATTGAAATGGAGCAATAAAATGGTTGCAAACTATTTTAAATTTTTTAAATTATAAATTTTGTAGTTTTGTATAATATTTTATGTGAAATCTTATCTTGG
Organism: Dendropsophus ebraccatus; assembly: GCF_027789765.1. Classification (NCBI taxonomy): domain Eukaryota; kingdom Metazoa; phylum Chordata; class Amphibia; order Anura; family Hylidae; genus Dendropsophus; species Dendropsophus ebraccatus. The sequence continues at coordinate 79,290,134 of NC_091457.1, forward strand.
TTACACTCCAATAGCAATCAGCATTCTATACTTTTAAACTGTAGTATTCAAGCTTTGGCAAGTCTCAGGCACCAAGTAGGCAATGAACATAGACATTTGTCACGGGGCCTAACTTTTAATATTGATTTTAACAAAAGTCTAAGAAAGTTCATATTAGGAGGTCACTAAAAAGTTATAGCAGCTGTTGCACTGGTCCAACTGTGTACAGTATTTTGTCCATCCCTGATTGTCACAGTACACTGTGTTCTCTCAGCTCTTCTCTTTGTCTGCAGTTGTCTAGAGACATAGAATCTTTCTTGGTTATATATTGAGAAGTAAATATTTGAGCTCTTTCTTTGGTTTCCAGGATTGGAACCCAGAGTGACCCTGCATTCATTAGTGCTTGATGTCATTGCTCTGAATTTGCTCAAATGAAAATATTGTTTTTACAACCTGATAGAGGTGGATTGATTTGGGCCCCATTTATTTTCCTTATCTGATTAAATTATATGTACCAAAGGCACTGTGATGGAAATAAGATTGGTTTTCTAGTAAATTAAATTGGAGATATCAGCAAACAGTCATTTGGTTCCATTGATTTGTAGAAAAAAAAAATATATATATATATATATATATTTTCTTTGGTGCTTAATAAAACTGGGATACAGCTACCAATGTCTAATGAGATATAAGTAAGGTTTACAATTACAAACTACAATTGATCAATGCACCACTCATATGATAAGTTATTTTAACATCAATGGGCACACATCTAAATTACATGGTGTGGCAAGCATTAGTGTAACAATCTACTCAGCGGCACTTAAAGTGTACCTGTCAGCAAAAATACTTTTGACATGCCATAGAGATATGTTAAAAGTTTTTAACAGTTCGGACCAGTACCAATCAATAAAATGAGTGGGCATAGGTGTGTGCTGCTGTCAGGGCTGTATTTGCCATTAGGCTCTCAAGGTCCTGTGCCTAAGGCAGCAGTGTAGATGGGAGCAGCACAGTAAGAAAAAATAGGTAAATACTCTTGATGTAGCTGCTGCCACTATGCTGTAGCCTGGAGACAAAACATGACTGAGGGGCAGATAAGCTAACCATGACCCAACCACCACCCACCAAACCCCCTTCTAAATAATACACACAGACTTTTGGTGGTAAGGCCACAGCGGGCGTTTATTTCCAAAGCACTGTATAAATATAATAAATAACTTTATATAACAAGTGCAAACATATTTGCAAAACAAATAACATCCCTGATCTGGAAAGGTACATGGAGGCACCGCTACACCCATCTCCATTGCACAATCCTAAGGTCACCAGCTTACCCCCAGCCGCTGTCACCTAACCCAGGGGCACCACGTGTTGGCTCCATCCTCCCCCTATGACCATTGGCCACAGGAATAACTCAGCGAAGCTGGGTACCACTCCAACTTCCAACCACTATATCTTTAACTTTGGAGGGATTATTGCCACTAACTTTAACTAAATTTAACTTTTTCCTGAGGTCCAACTGCTCAAAGGGTGCCTCCAAATCCCCCTCTCATCTTTGCTGCTGTGACAACAATACAAAACTTAAATAGGCGAGGGTGGGCAGGCAACTTTTCACCTTCTCTGCTCCGCTGTGATTGACTGGCCCCTTGCTGGCCTCCCCCTTAAATCACTTCCGCCGGCTACCCCCCTTGCTTTATCTTCCTTTGTACAAGGATCAGAACTGAAGCAAAATGTACCTGCAGCCACAGCCACTCACTAGTTTATGGATTTATGAAGGATTTCACCACATTCTGACTATAGGTGGAGATACATGGTGAATCTGCAAGAAAATCCATACATAACTCATGCGGCTTTTGTTGTATATTTGTGACAGATCTGCATAAAAAAATTCCAGGTTTGTGGAGTCGAACAAAAGGGGTGTATGTGGGCAGCAAAGGCTATAAATACGACCGTGGCTGCTGTGCCTGTCTCTCCCCACCCTGTGTCTATGAGACCTGGACAGTTCCCTAACAACTGTATTGCTGTGGCCCCTACAATCGGTAGATCATTGGGAGTGCTAAGAGTTAGACTACAACTGATCAGATATTTAGGGGGATTGGCCACCATTAAAGGGGAACTATTAGCAGGTTAGACAAATCTAGCATGCTGATAGCCCCTTATTGCACACAGGGCACCAAGAAGGAAGGCTCTTACCTTCCTCCTCTGTGCCATTTCTTTGATGTTAGCAGTGTAATCTTCAATCTGGAGCACCATTAGGATCACTGCCCCACCCTCATCATCGTGCCATGGGGGCAGGACAGTGCTCCGGATTACATAACAGCACAGGAACGGCACTGAGGAGGAAGGTAAGAGACATACCCTGCTCCTTGGCACCCTGTGTGCAATAGGGGGCTATCAGCATGTTAGATTTGTCTAACCTGCTGATAGTTCCCTTTTAATATTGTTGTTATCAAAGCACTGCAGTGTATATAATTACAGATCACTTACTAATACAGGGAGCCTTCTCTAATATATAACCGCCATCAGTTACAGTATATGCCAAAGAACAATATGAGTGAATAAGAACCATCTCTGGCCTAAGGCCTGATTTTAGCCTCATTTTACCACTGCTATGTAAAAGTGTTACTGTTAACTAGCTGATGGCCTACTCATACTTTTAGTAGTGGCTGGAAAAGCAGCTCAGTTCCATACACTTAAGTGGGTCTCTAATACCAGGCATAGGCACTACTAAAATATGGTGCTGTGCCTAATACACGACTGTAGCACTGTGGCCCCTACAATCAGTTGGTAAGTGGGAGTGCTGAGGGTCCGTTTACACAGAAAGATTTATCTGACAGATTTTGGAAGCCAAAGTCAGGAATGGATTTGGAAAGAGGATAGATCCCAGTCTTTCCTTTATGACCTGATCCCTGTTTATAGTCTGTTCCTGGTTTTGGTTTCAAAGATCTGTCAGATAACTCTGTCTGTGTAAACGCACCATGAGAGTTCTCACTCATGTGAGATTTAAGGGAATTGGACACCTTTAATATAATTACTTTCATAGCACTTTGGTATATATAACAAATCACATGCTAATACAGAGAGCCATCTCTAATGATGCAGCTATGTCCCCTTCTGGTGCCTGTCCTTGTATGCAGCTGGACAGCATATCCGTCCAAACTGGCTGCTTATGGAGGAGCACATGACAAAACTTACTACTACCAGTGGTGGATTAAATGTAGCCTAGATCCTGGACTGCACACCCCCAAACCCAAACCTCCAACCCCCCCCCCACACACACACACACACACCAATGCACAGGCACACATCAGTGTATCCTCTGTGCATTCTCCATAAAGTAGATGGCCCCCTGTGTAGATCCCCCAATAGTAGGTGGTTTTCTATACAGCTCCTATAATAGATGGCTCCCGGGGTAGTCCTTCTTTAATAGATGGCCCCTATGTAGTCGCTTTTAGTAGATTATGCCATCTTTGCATTCCCCATGTAGTAAATGGCCCCTTGTGTAGTCTCTCTTAAGTAGATGGCCCTTTGTGTAGTGCCCCTTTAGTAGATGGCACCCTCTCTGCATCCCCCATATAGTAGATGGCCCCCTGTGAAATCACTCTTTATTAGATTGCCCCCTTTGTAGTCCCCCTTTAGTAGATGGCCCTCTGTGTAGTCCCCCTTTAGTAGATGGCCCCCTGTGTAACCCTCCTTTAGTATATGGTGCCCTCTGTGCTTCCCCCATATAGAAGATGGCCCCCTTTGAAGTCCCCCTTTAGTAGATGGTCCCCTTTGAAGTCCCCCTTTAGTAGATGGCCTCTGTGTAACCCTCCTTTAGTAGATGGCCCTCTCTGTTCATGCCCTATAAAATAGTTTGCCTCCTGTGTAGTCCCCCCTTTAGTACATGGTCCCCACAGCAACAACGGGGGAGCATGTAGGAGGTGAATTTTTTAGTGCACTCACTGGCCGTGCAGCTGCACATTACTCTGGGGCCCACTGGAGGATCATTTGGTGGGCCCCCTGTGTAATGTGCAGCTGTGGTGAGATCAAATGTTGGTGGTTCGGACAGCTGTGGGCCCCCGGGCGGCCACTTGAACCACCAACATTATAATCCACCATCTTACTGATCAATTATATACACAGCAGTATTTAAAAAAAAGTAATGGTAACATTGGCCTACCCCTTTAACAGCAAATCTAAAGAAACGGTCATCGAGCAGGAGAACTCTAAGCCTCGGCTAAGTCATGGCTTGTAATACCCCAAAATGTGCCAGCATGATTTTATGCTTTTTAAAAAAAGATGTTTGAATAAAGCAATTTTTTTAATGGATCTTGGAACTGTGGGCTGCTTACACATTGTGATTGGATTCCCCGGGAGTACGGCCCAAGTCCAAGAGTCTACTAGTGCTCCTTTAACCTGGGAAACCATCTACACTTTTGGGAAATTGTTCACATGGTGAGCGGACACTCTTATTTTGTTGCTTCTTTATGCTGAAGCTACCATAGACCAGCTTAAACCCACAGCGTCCACGTGAGCAAAGTTTGATGTGAATGAATATGGATTATCTGCCTGATTTTTCTTTTCCTAATACAATAATGTGAGGTGACTCAGTATTACACAGAGGGAGTATGTCATCACCTGCACATCCCCTATTACATGAGAGCTGTGCAGCCAATGAGCAAGAATTTTCTTAACTTGCTAAAACAGTGTGATCAGTCAATGAATAAGCTTTTACCCATCTGTCAGCTGATTGCTGGGCCAATTACAATGGGCAATATTGGCCTATTCAGTCAATAATCATCCCATGTAATAGGGCCCTAAGGGAAGCCCATAAGGTCCCTCTTCCTCAAATGAGTAGACTAGTACCTTAAAGCATGTATGATGGTTTGCCCTGTACAAAGCTTGTTTTGGCGCCCGGTAGCTTCAGGTTATGCCTTTATTAAAGATCTAGTGTGATGTTTGAGTCATGCAATTAGCAAAAGTATTGTTGCCCATCACCATCAAGTAGCCAGAAAATAGTGATGGTAGACTCAGTGGCTTTGGCCATAGAAACCAATTAGACTTCAGTATTCAATTTTAATTTTTAAGTTTAAAAATGTAAGAAAACCTCTAAATGGCTGCCATTTTTCTAATGCCAGTGCACTAGCTGTTATACATAGCCCCAATTAATACCTGCATATTTTGGTTATTTTTCACCTGTACTAAGGTAAAAGCAGATCAGAAATCATAGTATTCTCCATTACCACTCATAAAGGGCACAGGGGTCAGCAATCACTGAAATGGACTTTCAGTCTGGCGTATGGTTCCACACATACATATACTTTTCAGAATGAGCGGTATTCACAGGCGTGTGACAATCAAACACTAACGATCACATTCTTCAAATGTCTAAGTTACATGCCTGTTATTTGGAAGTTAAAGTGCTTTACAAGTATCTTCCCATAAACCTTTACAGCTCACTAAGCTAAATAACAGGGTTTACAGGGACATATACACAAATTGAAAAACACTGTTATATAGCTACTGCCTGCCGTTTCCTTTCCAATACTCACGTGCCTAGGATGGTAAAGGAATCAAATTCTGAATCCTTCAGCTCTCAGTCACATTAACCACATGCAATCAGACAAAACAATACCAGTTGTAGCCATTACAATCAAGTAAGTCCAGTAATCGAAGTCAAATGGATTTAAATGGATTCTACTTTAGCTTTCCAGCTAGTGAAACGTTGTTTTTATTAATTAAATTTTTAATTATTACTTTTTTTTTTTCCTCGCAGCAAATTTTACCTGTTTGGTGGCCTATGTTTGGGAAGAATAGGAATATTTTCATTAAAATTCTACCCTTGTAGAAAATAGTCTGAGGATGCAGATATGGTCATCTCATGAGCCTTAATTCTTAAATCTTATCTCCTTCAATAGTGGCCATGGAACAGCTGTGCTCAAGTCTCTCATAATAGCTGAGGAGCTGGAAGCGGCTTCAGAAATAGCTTTTTTTTCCCTGTGAATACAATGAAGGGACGCTTGTACGAGCCCTGCAGTAAATTTAGATAGTAATTAAATATCCTCAGCAATTCACTGAAAGGTTAGGTAATACTGAAAACCATGTAGACTTCTTTCAGGTTATACCTCTTCACAAGGGGGTTCTCAAAATATCTTAATCAGTTTTGGTATTGGCCACTCCAATACACAGCTTGCTACCACATTTGTCAATATTAAATGCAGAGTGTAGATTGTGACAGGCACAGCGTTACAATATAGCTTCTCTGTAGGTCTGCCATCGCAGAAATACTGCCTGCAATATACACCTCAATCACTATCAGTTCCATCCGAAATCTCAATAGTCCATTACCATTGTTTCACTATGTAGAATGTAAAGTAATATATTCCTTTTTTTACAACTGTGTACTGATAATAAAATTAAACAATAGTTTTTTGTCTTTGTTATTTATCTTTTTTTTGTGTGTAGATGAAAAATTCAAACTACAAAATCTAGTGCATTTTAGCCACTGTACAATACTAGTTAGTGAAAGGACGTTCATGACGTTTAAAAAACACAAAAGGTGCTCACTTTATCTATTTAAAAAGACATCCGTTTTAGGTGTTGAAGGCATTGAAGTCAATGGAATGACACACGTTCAGTGCACAGTGTTTTAAATAATGGACGTTGTCTGATCATAACAATTATTTTGGGACGTCTTATAGAAACAGCAGACAATATTTTCTAGTAGTTCACACACAGTTTTTCTTTTTTCACCGTCCTTTCACAGTTTTTACTATTAAATTCAATTGACTTTTCTATTAAAGACACACCCAAATGCCGATTAGTCCAATTAGGCTAGAATAATGTACAAACAACCGCTGATGGGTGGCCAAACCACAAAATAATTTTTTCTTTTCAAAAATGTAAAGGAAAAAATGTCGTGTGAACATAGCCGAAGGAAAACTCTGGTTACTCCATACCTTTGTACAGATGACCGCTAGGCAGGATAACAATAATAATGCATCTTTTCCAGCAGCCATCATAAAATCTTCCTACGTCCAGATGTTTGAAAGTTATCAGACATATAACCTGTATTAATTAAAATATAACCCTATGTTTGGGGAGCAATACATAGTAAAGAAGGCTATCGGAGCATTCATAAACTATAACAAAAACCATAATACACAACAAAAACACCCCCACACTCCAGGATAGGCTAGATAAGGAATACATATGAAGTCTTACTGAGTCCTCGTATAGTTAAATATGGCTCTGATTTCATATGAAACCATACGATAAATATGATGTAACAGACCATACCATATTACATTCCACACCAGATTATATAGCTTATTTCCACTAAAGCAGTGATGTATATATCACCATAACACTGTTCCACTATGTAGCACACAGTGATATGTAGCATGGAGTACCTATGGCACTGTGTGCCTTTGTACAAGCTCCAAATTAACAGCATCATGGGGGGCATTAGATCTGCGGTTGAGCCAGGATTAGTGGATTATTACACTAGATGACTAATGATATGAAAGTGAGTGTTAAATACCAAAGACTACAGTTCAAAGGGTTATCCAGGAATAGCAAAAGCACAGCTACTTCCTTTCAAAAACAGCACCACTCCTGTCCTCAGACTGTGTGTGGTATTACAATTCACCTCTATTCACTTCAATGGAAATGAGCTGCAAAACTACACCCAAACTGACAGCAGGAGTGGTGCTGTCTCTGCAAGAAAGCAGCCTTGTTTTTCTAAGCCTGGATAACCACTTTAAATTCATGCACCTAAATTGCTTATATAAAGGTTAATATCATTTAGCTAATTTTGTAAACACAATATATATTTCTGAGGATTAATTGTTGTTGTTTTTTTAGGGAAAACTGCAATATTATTACTACACTGTAGCTACAAACATTAGTCTTCAAAGCCTATCAAGCCCAATTGCATTGAATAAGGAAAGGAGGCTGCTTTCTTCTCCAACTGACCTGATGCATGGCAGCTGCCCCCACTAGGTCACAAGCAGGCAAATAAAAATAAATGCAGCAACACACAAAAAAAATAAATAATAATAATTGTCAGGCAGTAGAAGAGAGCAAAATAGTTGCCAAACTTGCTTGACACAGAGTCGCCATGAGCTTTCATGTTGCCATCTATAGAATACTGTGGGAGAAATGTGTTAGCTATTATTCTTTAAATATTATTAAACAAGGCAAATTGATTTGCTTAATGAGTTGTAATGGCCGCCAAATTGTGAAACATCTGGCAAACTGACAAAACACGAATCTGCTCATCTGTATAGACAATAAGGAAACTAATAACATATGAATTATAACAAGGTTAAAACGATTTGTTTAATATAAAAATTAACGATTGGCAAAAATTAATCAACCGTTACCAAAAATTAGAGGAAGCCAATAACTAACCCTGAGCCTTTATATATGTATGTGCTTCTTTTGTTTTCTTTAAGCTCATCCTGTAATTTAATACAAGCCTGCCTGTGTGTGTGTTTTCTTCACTTGTCTGTCTGCTCACAGTGGCATTTCTCTTCAATATCTCTGGCCGTGACACATCACTTGGTGACAAACGAACTTCATCCAGGAGGGTTTTTTTTCCCTGTGTCGTAGGGCAAAATAAAAGCTGCAGCTGATGAGAGGCAAATTTTTTTTTCTGTTATAAAATGAAGCAAACCCCCCTGGTTTTGTTAATTTCCTGACCCTATCCAGGTCAGAGCATTAATAATTGTGTATTATTTTCAAAGCTGTTTGTTAGTATTTGGATGGAATAAGCCTGAAGCACTAAAGAACCTAGCTTCTCATCTAATTCAAGAGAGGGCAATTGTTTCCTTTATATTGAGTGACCACTCACTGTGTGAACAGAGATCTATAGGCAGGGACCTGCTTTCTGAAGTATCTTTGGCAATTCTATATAAGAGCTGTTTAGCATTTAGTGTTATGCATATATATATATATATATATATATATATATATATATATATATATATATATATATTATATATTATGTGAATATATATGAGAATTTATGATAATCCTGCTATTCCCAGATACAAAGATACAATCATTAACTTTGCATATGTAATTGAAATGAATTTTCTTCTTTAAATATGATATATTTATTATATATATTTAATGCTTTTATTTTATTACACACACATTACCTCTTATATTTCTTTCTTTATTCCAAAACTGCATTTTTGTTTTGCAATAAAGCTACTTTCCTTGTTCATTTTTATTTTTTTTTTAATTTTCCCATGGAAGAAAAACATCCAGAAAAATGAGCTTATTCTCCATCCCAGTTCATAAAATATTTCACATTACATCACAGTGTGTCAGTGACCATAACAGGTCTGCATGATAATTTAAATAGACGGGAATTCAGAACTTCTTTTTTTCCTTTTAATAGAAGCTTGTCTTTTCCAGAAGTAAGTCTTTTTTTTTTTTTGACATGATATAAATGTTTTAATATAAACATGAAAATGGACGGTGCGGGGTAAAAAACCATTTTAATCTTAATTATTCATAAAAATCCTGCTCAAGTTCATTTTCACATATTGTCATTTGACCAGGAGAGATGCTTATTTTACATGAGAAAAGGTCTGCAGGAAAAAAGCATTATACATGTATATTTTACTCAAAACGAATTTTGCAAATCAGAATCAGGCATCTATTAGAAAAATGCATTATCTGGATAGGTGAGGTCAGAAAGGAAGGAAATGCACTTTTATGAGCATTTTAACTCTTTGCAACACACACAAAAATACAGGTATAAAAAATACATTCTAAAAGGGTGAGCTGCAGCTTTGCCTCTAATTCTATTGTGCTATCTCCTGCGGGACTGTGCTGGGTGCTCTTCTGCAGTCACTAGAACATCTTTCTTATTACACTGAGCTTGCAAACCACCCACACAAGACTCACACAGAGGTCACTAATAAATATTGAAGATTATACAGTTGTGCCACGGTGCAGGCACTAAATATGTTTATGAAAATGTGCTTTTCAATCAATTCACTACATATATATGGTCTTTCTCTGCTTTATTCCTTAAGATGTCATTTCAACATACAAAATACAAAATAAACCAAAATAGGTTTGAATTCACAACTAGTCAGATGAATAGAAAGAGATAATTATTTTAGAACTATCACATTAACATATATGTATGTATATTTGTAGCTCTAAATCAATTTATTGAACATATTAAAATATGACCTAGACATTATATACTATAAAATAACATATTCTAACACAAAATAAAGTAATGCAATTAAGTAGAATAATTTAGTATAAAATACAACACCTAGTGGCGATAGCCTTCTGCATTTCAGACACCTCCGAACAGAAAAGTAACATACATTGATTTTCCAAAATCAAGCTGCTGATTTATGGTAACTAATAATTGATTCACTTGTTCTAAATGATACATTATTTTAGAGGAACAGGTGGTTATATGCATTAAAAATAATACAGAAAAACTAAATTGTGTGTAAAGTACATAAATAAAGCTTTTATTTTTACCAACATTTTTAAATATAGAGTATGACATATTTTATTTTTATTATATTTGATAAATATATTTTAATAGAAGAGTGATATTTGAAAGGACAAAAGGAAGGAAGATAAAATCGTATTTCCATCAGTCTAATAAGAAAAAAAAAGAAAAATCAATGTTGCAGGAATAATGAACACAATAAATAAATATTCCTTCGAATGTGGTTGATCATTTTCTGGTTACTAGAGCTGCAAAGTGTTTGTAAGCATACAGACTCTGCTGCTTTTCATAGACGTCCTTGTACAAGGAACATTGGACAAAGCTACACAACATTAGCAGCTTCATCCGAAAGAAGCTTATTCCTTCAAACAATAAATTGAGACAATCAAATAATTTGACAGGAAACAAAGTTTTAGGATGAAGTGTGCCAGCAGCTGGTTCTTGTATTTACCGTATGTTTATCTACGCATTTCATTGACAAGTCTAATTTCAGCATCCATAATTCATGGCTTTGAAACCAATTTGTTATTGTAATAAAATATGTTTTTTTTTTGAGACCTTCATTGAAGGGCCTGAAGAAGAGGATGCTGAATTATACATGCACCCTGACCAAGTGAATTCATTCAGCTCAGTAGGCAGGTGAATCTCCTTGTGACCTTGGAACTGGAATGGGTAGCAGGGAATTGCAATCAGAGAAGTCTCTGGAAATCTAACCATTTCCAAATATTAACAACTTGCTTCAAAGCAAAAGCTGATTTCAGCATTTATGATAATGAGAGCATCAGTATCTGCTTTCCGAGAACTGAGAGGGGAGAAATAAAAGAAAGGGGGAAAACAAGCCACTGTTTTAATAAGATTAAAAGCAATGCTAGCTTTATTTTGCAATACTAATTTTCCAGGTCTGTGTTCTTGGCAGCTAGAGAGCCTTATGATTTGGTTGAAGGGTCTTCCATGCTGGGTATATGCATTGCTTTATTATTCGGAGTCACTGTTTATTGGGAGAAAAAAAAAACATAAAACCATCTCACATTGTAATGATAGCTGTAGGTCAGTAGTGAGCTGCTTTGAATCTTCTTATGGCTGAGACTATAAAATAACATTGTGAAATCTTTCTAGGAATGTGTGAAGAGTCACAGATGTTGTCTTGGAATTTCGAGAAATTTGCACACATTAGCTCCTTCTCTGTTACATATATAAAACGTTAGGGGTGAACAATATGGACTCCAAAAATGATATTCTGCAAGTACGAAATGTAAGGGGGTCCAATGGACACAACTATGAAATGGGTTTTATTGACTTCAGCGTCCCATGGAGGTCATGTTAAATAGATATCTTTTGTGTTATGTGAAATCCTATTTAAGCTTTTATATATAGTTTCCAGTCAGCCATCAGTACCTCCCACTGTGCACACACACACAGGTTTTGAGTTTGCAGGGTGGTGTCATAAAATACCTAGAACATGATTCATGGCACAGTGATTAAGACATGATCTGGTGAGTTAGCATATTCATGGTCAGGTCGATCAGGATAACAAAATAGGTGGTTCTAGCTATTGTGCATATCTATTGTTTAAAGGGGTTATCCAGCACTACAAAAACATGGCCACTCCCCCCCCCCCCCCCCCCACTCTTGTCTCCAGTTCAGGTGCGGTTTGCAATTAAGCTCCATTTACTTCAATGGAACTGAGTTTCAAAACCCCACCCAAACTGGAGACAACAGTAGGGGGAAAGTGGCCATGTTTTTGTAGCGCTGGATAACCCCTTTAAAGCAGTGCTTCCCAATTCCAGTCCTCAGGCCTCACTAACAGGTCATGTTTTGAGGATTTCCCATACAATTATGTCACCTGTGAAATACTAAGGAAATCCTTAAAACACGACCTGTTGGTAAGGCCTGTGGACTGGAATTGAGAAGCACTGGTTTAACCCCTTAAGGACCGGGGCAATTTTGATTTTTGCGTTTTTGTTTTTTCCTCCTTGTGCATAAAAGGCCATAGCAGTTGCATTTTTTTCACCTAGAAACCCACATGAGCCCTTTTTTTTTGCACCACTAATTGTACTTTGCAATGACAGGCTGAATTTTTGCATAAAGTACACTGCAAAAGCAGGGAAAAATTCAATGTGTGGTGAAATTGAAAAAAAAACCACATTTTGTGTTTTTAGTGGATATGTGTTTTTACGCTGTTCGCCCTGGGGTAAAACTGACTTGTTATATATGTTCCACAAGTCATTACGATTAAAACGATATATAACATGTATAACTTTTCTTGTATCTGATGGCCTGTTAAAAATTAAAACCATTGTTTACAAATATACGTTCTTTAAAATCCCTCTATTTCCAGGCTTATAGCACTTTTATCCTTTGGTCTATGGGGCTGTGTGAGGTGTCATTTTTTGCGCCATGATATGTTCTTTCTATCGGTACCTTGATTGCACATATACGACTTTTTGATCGCTTTTTATTAACATTATTCTGGATTTGATGCGACCAAAAATGCGCAATTTTGCGCTTTGGGATTTTTTTGCGCTTACGCAGTTTACCGTGCGAGATCAGGAATGTGATAAATTAATAGTTCGGGCGATTACGCACGCGGCGATAGCAAACATGTTTATTTATTTATTTACTTTTATTGATAACCTGGGAAAAGTGATTCTGACTTTTATTAGGGGAGGGGGCTTTTTATTGATAACAACACTTTTTTTTTTACTTTTACACTTATACTAGAAGCCCCCCTAGGGGACTTCTAGTATAAGTGCTTTGAACTCTCATAGAGATCTCTGCAGCATAGATATGCTGCAGAGATCCATGAGATAGGCACTCGTTTACTTTAGGCTGCTGCAGCCGGAAGTAAACGAGTGCCGAGTCGGGAACGGCGCCATCTTGAAGCGGTCCCTGGCCAGCTTCAGAAACGGAGATCGCTTCTCCGGGGAGCGATCTCCCCACTAGACACCAGGGATGACGCTGCAAACGGTAATCGGATGCCGCTGTCAACTTTCACAGCTGCATCCGATTACTGTATTAGCGGGCATGGCTATCGGACCGTGCCCGCTAATACCTGCGGTCCCGGGCTACAAGCGGCACCTGGGACCGCCGCGTTTCAGAGCGAGGCCACCGCGCGGCCCCGCTCTGGACGTCCTTAACGACCGCAGGGCGTAAATATACGCCCGCCGTCGTTAAGGGGTTAAGGTAACTTTTGAGGATAAGCCGTAATGTGTTTGTACATGCGGGGTAGCACTACTTCTATCTATTATAAACTTGCATATGGCTTTTTTCTGCAGGCTGCAGTTTAGTTCTCCCAGAGCTAGTGAATGAAGCTCATTATTATGGTGCCTCCCTAAGGCTATGTTCATACTACGTAAAAGTACGGCCGTTGTTGACATCGGCAACAACGACTGTACTTTGTACGGTGTAAAACACTGCCTTTACTGCTATGTGATTCCACACGGAGCGTATACACATAGTATACGCTCTGGTCGGGATCCCATACGGCGCCGCAAAGAACTGACATGTCAGTTTTCTGCAGCCGCAGTTCATTGAATTGCGGGCGCAGAAAGACCTGTCAGTTCACACAATGAAGCGAGCGGCTCCGGCCGCTTGCTTCATTGTGTGCTATGAGAATTCTGATACGGGTATGCGCTGATGCGCCCGCATCAGAACACTGCGGCCGGAAAGATCATCTGGCCGGTACTTAAGTACCGTCCGGAATGATCTTTGCAGAGACCGGCCGTTCCGTGACCCGGCCGGGTCACTGAACGGCCGGTCTCTTACGTAGTGGGAACATAGCCTTACACTGCACACACAGAAAAGGGGATCCTGCTCTGCTGTCTCTATAAAGTAATTAATAAGTCATAGCAGCATGGAGGACATTTTAGAGCAGTAGTGAGCAGTGTAAGTTGTAAATGAAGCTTTGAGTAAGACCTACTGCTTACCTAAGCCCTTGTGTAGCCTCTTTGTAGCCTGTCTCGGTATTTTTGTCTGCCCCTTCCACTTCCCCTCCTATTTCACTATTCACCCCTTCCGCTCTTTATTAATTGTATGGACAGCATGTGATCCCTCAGTGAGCAGCTGACCTGACATGGAGACACACAAATACAGAACAGAACTGAGCTGTTTTTTGAGTAAATGAAGCTTGATACAATAAAAGGAGAAAATAGCATTTTTGTCTTTTAAGATTTACTTGTGACCATTTAAAGTAAACATTTATCCCCCTATCACTTGTTTTTTGAAAATGTATCTTTACAGAATCTTTCTGATAGAAAACGTCAAATCCCCTGCATAGAAATATAGTAAATATAGTATACAGTATCCTCTAAGCTCCCTCTAGTGGAGTGTAGCTTTTCCACAAAATCTGCTTCTTTGTGTTCTGTCTTTTATCAAATAAAATAAATGTCATAAATAAATATTTCATGGTTGTGGTAGTGGTGGTGGTGAAGGGGGGATGGGGTGTGAAAGAAATGTATCTATCACAGTTACAAAATATTTATTGCTCCAAAGTGATGAAAATAAGGTGTGATGCCTTAAAGGGAACCTGTCAGGGGCTTGCTGCTGTCTAAACCACAGACCTCATTACAACCAGCTATGTGTGGATAGGGAGAGATCTGTCAATTAACCCCAGTGGGGTGAGAGTAGTTCAGATGACTATTCTTCCTGTTTAATACTCTGATTTCTCTGAAACATTACAGTGTTTTAGTATAAATCTTAGCTGGTTGTAATGAGGGAGTCTTTCTCTGTTTGATACTGCCCATTGTTGGGGCAGCATGAAGGTCCTCCCATGTTCTCACTAATGTGTATGTATACTGAAACACAAGCTGGTAATAAGTGGTTGAACAACCAGACAAATGCAGAATGGCTCTTCATGGACTGAAATTACAAGTCGCTTGGGCCACATACAGTACATGATATGGCAGTACTCAACTCCTATAGGGCATAGCCACATGTCTGGAGTCATTTTGGAGTTCAGACCTGACAGTATGTTTATGATCAGTGAAAGATGACAGCAAGAACAGAGCAACCACATTACCAACATATTTCATGTCTTTCAGAGGTTATAGGGAATTAGAGGGAATTATCATTATGCAGCAAATGTGTGTGCCTACAGATGGCAATACTAACACCTGCAATGTAACAACATATTTGGTCAGCTTTATTGTCTCTGACTTTCTTGGCTCCATCTTTATAAACAGATATCACCAATTTCAACTTGCTTAACAGTAAGAAAGTTAGGTTATGGATTTTTTATGTATATGCAGAGTTAATGAATTTGTGCAGTGTATTATCTTGTGTGCTTTAATACTACATATGTAAAAAAAATTGTAACTCAGGATCAGCAAAAGCTAGGGCTATGGCAGCTGCCATGGTTGTGTTGAAGCTAACCCAATGTGCACAAGTCATGCATATTTAAGTAACTGTTCAGGTTGGGATCTGTAGTATAACCCCCAAATGCTACATAAACAATAATATTAACCCCTTAACGACATGGGACGTACATTTATGCCCCCACAGCCTTGGCGCAAATGGGCGTGAATGTACGCCTCACCGGGGTACTTGGCTTTGGAGCGGGCTCAGGAGCTGAGCTCACCCCAGAGCGGGTGAGGACCGGCTGCTGATAGCAGAAAAAAATAAATAATAAAAACTAGAGATCATGGCGCAAAAAATGATGCCCGATATGAGCCGTAAAAAATTAAAGCGCTATAAGAGTCACAATAGGGCCATTTTAAATATACCTATTTGCAAAAAAAAGTTTTGCTGCTAATAAAAATAGTAAAACATTAGAAAACCTAGAAAACATGCAAATCAGTTGACCTAAAGAATAAAAAAAAAATGCCAGATTTCCTGTTAAAAGCATTATGTAAACATGGAACCCTCCCCCCCCCCCAAAAAAAATGTGGAATCACAGTTTTTTACCCAAATTCACCCCATAAATGATATTTTGGGGGTTCTGTCACTCATTTTATGGCCGATTGAAAGATGCCATTACAAAGTACACCTGTTCCTGAAAAAAACTAAATAAAAGTGTTATGGGTCTAAGAAGGCGAGGAGGAAAAAAACAAAGCGCAAAAGTGACAATTGGCCCGGTCCTTAAGGCCATTTCAGGCTCCGTCCTTAAGGGGTTAAGATATGAGCACAATCCATATGAAGAAACAGAATTCATAGAAGAAACACAGTATTTATTTGACAATATGGTACATTTTCTATTGCCCCTATCCCAAAATTTCTATAAATCTATAATTCCTGCTCCAGGCAGGTTGGGATCTAATAGCTGAACATGAGGTCATATGACCTCTTTCTCTTATCTCATTTTGAATTCTCTATAACATCCAGTATAGATCGGGAAAAAAACAGTGAAGCAGTAGATACAAACAGAAAGAGTCTGAGCAGGTAAATACATCAATAAATATGGGCCAGTAAATAAAAGCACTCCACTTGCAGAAGACAGCAGATCTACTGGACTGTCTTAAATATTCACAGATTCTGTTTGAGAGCTGAGCTTCATTCACTGCACCCTGTTGCCTCATACATTTCAATACCAGCCTGCAGATGTGCTGAGAATTAAGTTCCCCTGTAATAAACCCTATTTCCCACAGCACTGCTTGGCACCGCAGCTGAAATTTTTGGGGTGGATTTTCACCTCCTCTTTGTGGAATGCAGGAGATGTAGTGAGAAGTATCACTTAACATGCGTCGATTTCCATGAGAGTCTTGCTAGCACGTTTTGGATTATACCCCTAATAAATTGCGAGGGCTTCCCTGCAACCTCTTAATTGAACACCCACACTGCATATTTGTTTAAAAACGTTCCACAATTGAGTTTTACAACTGTTTTCTTTTGTCTCCACTTTGTGACGCTTTGGCACCAATTACCCTTTGTGACATAGTCTGAGAATAGACGTGTGTCCCCGAGTTTCTGCATTATCTAGGCAAGATTTTTTTTAATTCTGATGATAGAGCAAGAAGCTGATTTGTTATGAGTTTCCTCTCATTTTAGATCATTCTAAGCCTCATGAAGCTGAGCTTTCCTACTAATATTACAGTGGAGTAGTGCAGCTTTATAAGCTACATCACAAGTGCTTTAAATAATCTACTTTCTAGTGAAGTGACCATGGCTGTATACACAACAAATTATGTTTTGTTATGGGCATATTTATCATTGTCATTGCGCCATTATTTTTGGTTAATTTGGTGTTTTTGAGCACAGTGTAGAATTTTAAGCAACATTTATCAAGGCGATTGCGGTATTTCTGAGCAGTGAGTAAAAAGGTGTCCTAACCCCCCCAAAAAAGTGCAAATAATAAGTGTCCCCCTTAATGTTTTCCTAGTTCATTTATAGAACAGTTAAAAATAAATCAAAGAGCATAAGCTAGAGCTTTGACTCAATGTCATTTACTCCGTATTTACTCAATGTCATTTACTCCGACAGCTGTTACTTTTTTATAGATTGAAAATTGAATTTAGCCCTCGTTCAAACATAAATATATTATTGCGGACCATATTTTGAGT
The DNA here is from genome assembly GCF_027789765.1 of Dendropsophus ebraccatus. Lineage (NCBI taxonomy): Eukaryota > Metazoa > Chordata > Amphibia > Anura > Hylidae > Dendropsophus > Dendropsophus ebraccatus. The sequence continues at coordinate 79,308,086 of NC_091457.1, forward strand.
CTGCAATTTTATGTATGCAATCCACAAAAATTCGTCCATGGTGCGTCTGTAGTATCATCTGAATCGTCTGTATTTTTTGCAAATTCGTAAAAGTGGAGGCATGGTCAAAATTAGAGATGAGCGAAACAGTCGTTTTATGAGGTTCAAGAATTTTGAGTCGGATTCTCAAATATTTACGAATCGCATGCAAACATACTTCATTAAAAGAGCCAAACTATAGTAGCTACAATAATGGGACTATTACAGAGTAATGTTTTTTTTTCAACAGATGTTATTGTAACAGTGTAAAAAATTGGAAAATGACAATTAAAAAAAAAAAAAGGAAATCAGCCCTGGACAGCAGCGGACCTTGGCAGCGGCAGTACTCAGACACTCTTCGCCCCTGAGGGGCCTAGCACAGACAGTTGACGGTGGTAACTGTTGCAGGACTTTCCCTTTTTCTTTAAAATATGTGAGAAAAGAAAGAAAGCCCACAATGAATAGACACACACAAGAAACCACAAATTTAATCCACTCAAGAAACAAGAGCCATTAAATGTCACCCAACAGATACCCTTTCAGGAACCATTGTGTGAACTCGTACCCTCGTGATATCCTGAAAAATGGGACACTAATGGTAAAATTCCAGGGTTGAAACTCCACGGCTATGATTAACAAGAAGGGAAATGTCCTCCTTGTAAACCATAGTCATGGGGATTTGTATCTAGATAATCCTGTTCTTGGGGCACTGGGGCATAGGTTGCACATTGTACTTTGGCGAGGCATTAAGCTGGTGTGGATATTATATGTTTGAAATTATTGGGCATGGGCACTAAATTTAAAGATATGGTTATAAGTATATTCAAATTGACTATAGGCATTTATCCAAGGATTATCCTATTAATTTTTGGCGTAAGGGGTGAAATCACTTGACATGTAAAAAAAAAGATTACTTATGGTGGGTTAGCATTTTATTGGGGTCTTTACTTGGATGAAGACTGGAATGAGCCCTGGGGGTCCCGGTTCTTCTAGACCGTGGAGTGGTGGCACTCCATATGCTAAAGCATAGAAGTGGTGCCTGGGTTTGGGCCCATTTTATGGTCACAGATGTTACATATAGCATAATGGTCTTTTCTGTCCCCAAGACAGAAGAACTGCCAGACCGCTGATCTCAGTGGCGGTTCTTTCAAGCAGGTGCACTGGAAGCCTGTTGTGGACTTCCTCCGCTGCTGTCTTATGGTACCCATTAAGTGCCAGGGCCTTCAAGAACTCTACTGGCTCACGCTGTACGCCTACCCCTTTTTTTTCTGACCTAGAATCTTTTAATGGGACATAACTTTAGGTTGGTTGCAGAGACACAGCTTCATGCTTTGATGATGACAAGGATGACATCTGTAGACCCATGTTTCACATGGAGTTTGCAATGTTATCATATTCATAGTCCGGGACAAACTTGTCCTCTCCCAAGCTGTCATCCCCCATAGCCATGCAGTATGATTCCATACTTTGGCCAGAAGCTGCCCCTGCCTGGCTCTACTGACTGCTCTGGGGCATGAGAACTCCAGGAGTCTCTTCCTGTTTTGTTAAGAGCAGTTTTGAGGCAATATGTTATCACTGTATGGTGGTAGGAGGGGGGGGCCCGGACATGACTTCGCTTGGGGCCCCCTATATAGAGGTTGAGGGGGGGGGGTGCTGACATTGCAGTGAGGCTTGCAGGTGATTGGACAACCGCAAGGGATTATGGATATTCCCTTGCTCCTGTCGGGTGACAGTACTGCAAGCTAATGTGTGGGGCCGCCATCACAGCCACTATGTTTAGCGAATTTTGGAGCAAATTGGGCAGAATTTGCTTTGTAGAACACATGTTGACATTAGCTAGAATTGTGGATTTGTACTTTTTGTGGAGGTTATGTCCACAAAGTCCACAAAAAATATGGATCCCATTGACTTGTTTGGTGTGAACATGCTGCAATTATGGTCCACACTGGGACAAGGCCTTTTTTCTACGTCATGGTTTACAGATCTTCAAAATTTGCACTACAGTGGCATCTACATTAACCCACCAGGGGCGATAAGAGCTGTTTTTAAATTAAAAGTTTCACAGCGCACTGTCATGCAGGAAATGTAGTTTTATTTACATTCAGAAACAGCGCTCTCTGCTGCCACCTTTGTCCATGTCAGGAACTGTCCAGAGCAGTAGCAAATCACCTTAGAAAACCTCTCCCACCTAGAACAGTTCCTGTCTTGGCCAGAGATGTCAGCAGAGAGCACTGTGTCTGAATGTAAATAAAACACCATTTCCTGCAGGATAGATAGTAGCTAATAAATATGGGAAGACTTGAGATTTTTAAATAGAAGTAAATTACAAATCTAAATAACTTTCTGACACCAGTTGATTCGAAAGAAAATTTTTATTTGCTGGACAACCAATAGCCTGTGCTTCTTCTGGTGTGTGAAGGGTAAGTCAGAGTGTAGGTTGATTGGCATTAACAAAATTACAATGCAATAAAAAAGAGATAAAGTTATTATACTTCCAGTATCTCAGGATTTCTGCACTTTTTTACCCCTTCTGGCTATGTTCACATAATGTAAGAGACCGGCCGTTCCGTGACCCAGCTGGGTCACGGAATGGCAGGCCTCTGAAAAGATCATCACGGATGATCTTTTGGGCCGCAGAATTCTGATGCAGGTGCATCCATGCACGTCCGCATCAGAACTCCCCACAGCACAGTATGGAGCGAGGGGCTGGAGCCACTCGCTCCACAGTGTGCACTGACATGATTTTCTACGTCCGCTATTCAATGAATAGCGGCCACAGAAAACTGACATGTCAGTTGTTTACGGCACCACTATTATTTGTATACGTTCTGGCCGGGATCCCATGAGCCGCAATGGCACGTACATGTTTGTATAAATCACGGCCGTTGTATAACGGCCGTGGTTTTATGAAAGTATACGTTGAGTGAACATAGCCTCTCACTGTTTCTGCATACAGTACTTTATTGAGTGTATTAGGGTGCTCACACAATAGAATTTTAATGCAGCTTTCTATGTGGAATGCTCCTTCAAACTGTCTTGCTGTTGCTGTGTTGCTGTTCAAATACAGCATATTTTTTTTCCCACTCAGATTGGATATCTGCAACCTTGAAAAAAGAAAAGGCTGGGGCTATCACAGGCTGTGGGGGTGATCACAGAATCCAACGTGTTATACTTCCCGGTTACATAATGCTTTCACTAACATAAGTGATTGAAGTTGCATTGCAACCCACAGTATGGCTCTGCCATGACCACACAGTGCTGGTGTTAAAGGGGTACTCCAGCGAAAAGCTTTTTCCCAGTAATTGAAACACATTACAAAGTTATATAACTTTGTAATATGCTTCAATCACCTTCCCTATCTTCCCCCCTCAATCCCCCACCAGGAAGTGAAGTAAACTCATTCTTACCTAATGACTGTTGACCCCAGGCTGCTCTGTGGCAGCCATTTTGTGACAATGACATCATCAAGAGGAAGGCGGGTCTAAGCCCTGTTAAGCCAGCCTCTCTTTGTCAGATGACTCAGGTTGCTCAGCTCTGATTGGCTGAACAGTTTTACAGAGTCAGTTAGACAAAGTGCATCATGGGAAAGCCCAAACCAGGAAGCAAAGAAAAAATGAGGAGGGATGGTAAATGTACAAACTATGTTTGATTTTTTTTATATTGGCGTCGGAGTACCCCTTTAAGTTCAGTGGATATGATTATTTATACTGGTATAGTTGTGGATAGGAAATGCCTGCAAGAAAGGTATAGGTTGTAGCTATGGTGGGAAGGTGTCTCTTAATATGCCATTTGTATGTTCAGTATATGCATGTTACTATGGTCTTTATGCAAGTTTTGTAGGCCTAAACATTTGACCTTATTCCAAAATTTTCTTAATCTATGTTACCTGATTTTGTCCTTTACAAAATCAATAAAAATAAAAATGTAAACCAAAAATATCCATCCTGGGTGGATTTTTGAAACCATGGATTTGTGCCATAGATTCTGTTGAAGTTTCACATCAGACTTTTCTGTCAGAGAGTGCACATGCCCTAATTCCAAGAAGCAGATCAATAACTTTCGCTCCTAAACTTTTGTAGCTGAGTGACATACAAGAGACTGATTTAAAGACACTGCACTATTAAAACAGCATGTGCCTTTATTTATCCCTCCCATTATCTCGCTGCTTTGTTCTCATCTCACCCTTATGATTGATCTTTTGCTTGTATTTTGATTTATTAATTAGCTGCTTAATTACCACAACAAGTTGCCTTTCATTCTACCAGATGGCTAAACGGAATCTTTTCTCAGATCAAGGTTGAAAGAGAGAAATAATAAAAGCATGTCGCAGACTTTATGCATACTCAGCAGAGTTTAAGTACATAATAATAAGCATGTGATTGAGAACACTAAGCAATTTCTTTCCTCTGAAATCTCCAGTCAGCAGGAATATTCCTTTGTTTTTTGTGTCTCTTCTTGTTTAAGTTATAATTTATCCTTAAAAAGCTGAAATAAAAAAAAATGAAAACTTCTTGTATCACAATGCATCAATAGGAGGAAGAACACAAATGATTTGTGTTTCTTTTTTTTCTTGTAGCCTCTAAGGGCCCTATCACATGGGACGATTATCATGCAAAAAAAACGTTATACTGTTCAATTTTAACGTCTGTATGCAGGCAACGATTGAAAAACTGTTTGTAAACCCTCGGTTGCATTTAAAGCTCATCCTAAAATCAGTTTTAAACGTTCGCTAAATGTTTGCTAAATATTCACTAATCTTCCAAGTATGTACACATCGTTCCTTCTTTTGCCGGGAACAGAAGGAGTAAATTGTCTTAGTAACGACCATAATGATCGTAACTAACGACTATCATTCTGTGTGTTATGGTGAATGATTTCAGATCATTCCCAAAAACTTGACTCTGTATCCCCCCCTTCCCCTGCTGGTACCATTGGATAGCTGCCTCCATTCCAGGTCCAGTCCAGGGATCCGTTTAGCTGCTGATGCTGGTATTTTCTATAAAAATATCTTTTAATCCAGTGAAGAGGTGTCAAAGCGTCTGTGCACTAGGCCTACACCACGCCTACACCACCTCTCTGGTTTTCCTCTAGTTCCCCTCCTCTCCTGCAAGGCCCCCTGGGTGGTGAAGGTGCTATGACAAGGTAGCTTAGAGCATAGAGCATAGGCCACGTCATTGCACCTGCGCCTTTTTACACTGAATTGGGACAGCATCGAAAAGTATAATTCTGCCCAAAGGGCAGCAAGCCCTTGGTCATGCATTATATGTCTATGAACGTTAAATGTCTAGTGAGCATTCATTCTTTAGTGAAGTTCCCTGAGTTATTGTACCAACCCCTCCCAAACGTCTCTTCTTTTTAACATTGTCCTGTTATACTGGGCATTACCAACTGCGGTCAACATTGTTCTTATATACATTTAACTTATTACATTCATATTGTGGTATGCGGCATCAATGTTGTATGTTCCAGAATCCATAATGAATTGATGTTGGAAAGATGGAAAGCTATGGGTGGGCAACGTATTAGTGCAAAAATAATTTTGGGGCAATACCCCTTTAAGCCATATGCAGCGTGCAACCTACAGTATGAGCAGAGACATAGGAGTGCTGCCCTGCAAATATTTGTGTTTTTTAATGTACCCAAAAAATGTGTGGCTACTGCAGTGTTCCCTAACCCCAGTCTCCAAGGACCACTAACAGGTCATGTTTTTAAAATTACATTAGGATTTCACATGATTTGTACATGGGATTTTAGAATGATATAATAATGTTCAGTGTATCAGGTATCACCACAGGCCACCTTTCTATGGGTTGTCCTGAAATTATGGCCTGTTGGTAGCCCTTAAGGAGTGGAGTTAGGAAACACGATGCCATATGCATGACGCATTAGACTGAAAGCAGGAAAGAACCCCCTGGAAGAATAATTAGAACTCCACAATCCTAGCATCCTATAAATTCTCTGAATTCATAGCCACCATTATGATTTTCAAAAATTTACATGAACTTATAAAAAGTCTTATATTCCAATATGTTATATTCCATTTAACTTACAACATCTCTAGAATCCAGGGAGAAGAAAAAAAAGTGATTATATTATACACACAGACATAGACATCCATCTTGTCCTCCTATGTTCACTCCGAGGTCCATTGCTAAACATTATTAATGAGAACTGTCAACAAACTTGTGAAGGACCAGCAATTTGTAAAATTTGGTTTAGTAATTCTTAGAATCAATTCTCTAAATGACATAAAACCTCTTACATGGAGAATCCCAAATCTCAGGGCCTCCCGGATCATAATTAATATTGCTTACAAGTCGTTAACTTTTATTTACTGGATATTTTTTATTTTGCTTTTTTGTAATCCCTGCTTCTGCTTATTGCACGCATCCCATCTTACATCTTACACACACACCTAGAAGCAATATTACAACATTAAACAATTAAATTCTGATTGCAGCTTTCCACAGTGGGCTCTGATCAATAATACACAAGGGCCGGCACCCAACCCTGAAGTGGAAATTGATTTTGGTATTTTGATATTATTAGTTTTTTGTGTTTAAAGGCTGCATGCAGTTACTACAATGTACATGTTCAAAAGGAGGTTATGCCCTGTGGATTTTTCATACCCTACACTTGACAGAGCGATCACCAATTGAGTACGTTAAGGCCTCAGTCCCTCCAGTCTGTGTGTTTGTTGCTTCTATAGCCACAGCTTTACATTTTTCATTGACTTCTTCCCCATCTGTTATGTTAAGTATGTAAGTAGTTCTTTATATGCGGCTGGCTGCATACTTCAGCCCCCCCAATAAATGCTTTTGACATGAAGAAGTGCTTTAGTTACTAGAAAACCAGCTCTCTGGAGAGGATGCAGGTCTGTGAGTCTTCTCCTTCTGCAGGCCTGTAGCATGGAAGCTTTTACAAAAGCAGTTGTTAACATGAAATGTTTATGAGTAAACGGTCTTCTCATTTACAGGACATCTGCTTTTTTTTCTTTGTCTGAGAGTTCTGAATTTAGGCAAGTGGGTAAGTCTCAGGCAGACAGCAATTAGGTTGAATTAATATCATGGCCACCACTTAACCAGTTCACCTTGTTGTGGGGTTTGTAACACAATGCTTTTTACTTGTAACCTTCAAGACATTGATCCATTTCTATGAACTGTATAGATTCACAAGGCCAAAACCACAAACAGCAGTGAAAAGTGTTTTCACGTGTCTGAAGCCACACAGAGCAGTGAGAATAATATTTCCAGCTGACGTTAGAGGCTAGAACATGCCATCAGACATCTGCAATGGCCAAAAGATTACGTTCTGAGGCTGCGTTCACACTACGTATATTTCAGTCAGTATATGTATATTTCAGTCAGTATATTTCAGTCAGTATTGCAACCAAAACCAGGAATGGATTAAAAACACAGAAAGGATCTGTTCACACAATGTTGAAATTGAGTGGATGGCCGCCATTTAATGGCAAATATTTGCTGTTATTTTAGAACAACGGCTGTTATATTGAAATAATGGCCGTTATTTAGTGTTATATGGCAGCCATCCACTCAATTTCAACATTGTGTGAACAGATCCTTTCTGTGTTTTTAATCCACTCCTGGTTTTGGTTGCAATACTGACTGAAATATACTGACTGAAATATACGTAGTGTGAACGCAGCCTGAAGGAGCAGTTCTGTCTAAAGTAAAAAATAATAATTACTGGCTAAACCTTATCCATGTCCTCATATGTCAGGACAGAGTCTGGTTCTTGTTTTTACCCTCATCCCTTTTTGATCTTAGAGGTCTGACCCCCGACACTTTACCAAGCCTGAAAATAAAGATTGGCAGATTTTCATGATTGCAGCAAAGAAACGCTGTCAGTTAGATACAAATATATACCCTACTCTTCTTTTGCTGCACACCTAGAAAGATTCATATAAGACTGAATGACTCCTGTAGGTAATGTAATAATGAACATATTATTTATTACCTGGCTTTCCAGGAAGCAGATAAAAGTAATATATTGCTTATTAGAATTTTTACAACCTATAAAAAAAGACCTCCACTAACTACAGGGGAACTTCCATCTAAAAGGTGTTTCACTGACGTCCTTAAAGGGGTACTCTAGTGTGTTAAAACTTTTACTATAATGCTGCTCATATATATAAAGCATTATAAATATCTTGGGGGACATTTATGAAAGTTACAGCATGGGGATATGCCAGGGAGAAGGCGTAAGCCTCTCCCTTGTGTAAGCCTTCTGGGGGGCACGGCAAGGCAGGGAAGAGGCGTGGCCTCCTCCCCTTTCTCATTTATTATGATTTATGTCTGCTTGCAGGTATAACTCATAATCCAAATCTTCACCTGCTAGATGCGCTCCTTCTTAGCAGCATCACAGGGACCCGCATCACGCTAAGAAGAAGCACACCCCGCAGACGGCCCTGGGGCAAGATTTCTCCATCAGGATTAATGAGAGGTGCCTGTTGGCACAAACAGTATGTGTTGTGTTTTCTCCCCTATACATATGAGCAGCAGGTGGGGGATACTAATACTGCACCATTCATCACATAGACAGTTGCAGTCCAGGTCGGCTGAGACCTGTAATACTATAGAACTCCCATTGGACTTGATCACTGCACCTTAGTGTATGTTATATTATTTTATGCACACTACATTATTTCATATCTCTACCACATGTTAGTACACAGCAAGGACTATTTTTAGCTAAGGCTGGGTTCACACTAAGTTTTTGCAGATGAAAAAAATGGATGAGACTGTGTGCATCCCTTTTGAACCGTTTTTTCCATTGACTTTTATTATAAAAAATGGATGTTTGTTTTTTTAACCGACACAAAAATGAGGTTAAACACTTTTTGTGTAAGCTAAAAAAACGGATCTGTTTTGATCCGTTTTTTTTAATAATGGAAGTCAATGGAAAAATGGATCAAAACGGATGCACACAGTTGCTTCTGTTTTTTTCATCAGTTCTTCATCTGTTTTTTGCAAAAGTGTATTTTTCACATTTGTAGTATATTTTTGTTTCAGTTTTGCTTTGATAAATGAAAAAAAGCAAAACAAAACTATGCTGTATTAAGTAACAATAAACTAAAACAACTAGAGCTATCACTGCCGGAGATTGCTATTACTGCTTGCAGTTTTAGTTTATATTTATTTAGGACAGCATATTTTTATTCTAATTTTGCTATTTTTAGTTAACAAAAGCAAAACTGAAACAATTTCTTTTTGGGAATTTGTAAACAAAGTTTGCAAGATTTGCTTTGTCAACCCGAAGCGAATTTTTGCAAAATTTGCTGTGAATCCTGCTTCACTCATCTCTAGTTCAGACATTGGAAAGCTACAAAGATGTGAATGACTGCTGCTCTTAGGTAATATATCGTATGCTGTTTGAGGGAAGTTTTAGTGAGTGTTGGCAAAAAAATACCGTATACCTGTAAATGAGTTTGAAAAATGAATAAATAAACTAGAAAAAAGAATGTGGTCAAAGCTTGAGCCCTGGTTCCTGGTGCCAGAGCTGAGCAGTACCCTTTCATGTTTTACTTAGCTATTTTCTTTATGGTACTCAAAACTATTTTATTTCTGTACTTGCTTTACAGGGAGCTGGGGATCTCTCATGGCAAGTAAATAATTAAATAAATACATGTATATTCTACCCTTTTTCTATGGTTTAAACAGTACAACTTTTAAATTCATTTATTAGAGGGCAAATAGTGTTACTAGGAATAGTCTATATGCTTTCCGTGCAGATAGTGTTAGGCTGGGTTCACACTACATTTTTGTAAAAAATGGATGGAAAAATCGGATGCATTTGTGTGCATCCATTTTGATCCATTTTTCTATTGACTTCCATTATGAAAAAGGGATTAAAACGCACCAGTTTTTTTTTTTAACGTACACAAAAGTAAGGTCACGGGTTGCAAAATGTAGTGTGAACCCAGCCTTATCTGACAGCTAGCCCACCAATGGTCCTAAATATGAGGTTTTCATTATCAGACATTAGGAAATTAGAAAGGAAGGTGTTCATCTATATGACTCACTAAACTTTCACACTACTAGAAACAGTCCTTCTTATCTCAAGTCCACATAGTAAAATCTTATATGGATATGTGTGGGACTAAACTAAAGATAAAGGCCCGATCACAGCGGTTCATAGGTTGCCCCCAGTTACACGATTGCATACATTGGCAGATCATACCCATTTTTATGCATCCATTTTTTGAGATTAGATGAATTCTCTTGTAAATTATTGTGTATGTGGAAAGATTATTTTTGGTATGTTGCTCCAAGTAGATAAAAATTGAATGGTTGTTTCTTTAAAGACAATTATTTTTCTATCTCTGATTGACAGCCATCTTCCACTGTGAAACTCCCGTTGGTGCTTCGACATTACCTACCATAGCTCTTCTGGAGATGAGGCGGTGCAAAGAAGGGGTCTGTGGAACCTCAGTTGAAAGTCTCAAAACACGGGAATAGCCACATATCCCTCTCTCCAGAGAAGGAAGTCTGTTGCCAAGGGGTGCCTCCCAGTGTGGAGATCACCAAACCACCCTGATACATAGCCCCTCAAGTCCTCACTCTGTTGCGAGCATTGGAACATAAATAAGGAAACACCAGGGTGGCCCCTTTAGTCAAAATCTAACTCTGTTGTGAGTGTAACAACATAAAACAAGGGTGACCAAGGCTAGGCAACCATCCGCAGACAGCTTTTTTTTAATTGAAAATAACTTTATTACAATCAGTCATCATCATCAAACATACATAAACTGCAAAACAGCGCAGCCCAAATAAATAAGACAATATACACACGGCGTAACAGTACAACATACAGCACAGGCTCCCTACGCTATACATCATACCACACACTACACTAACATTCCTGCAAACCTTATCCTAAACAACAAACAATAAAGCATTACAGACAAGTGATGGGGTAAGGGGGGTGGGAAAAAAGGTGGTAGGGAGGGGAGATCACAGGCCCGAAGCTTTATTAAAAAGACAACACAACACAAGGGGAGAGGGGGAAGGAGAGGAGTATTAATCCTCTTCTTCCTAATCCGATCTTTCCATGATGGAATAGTCTCTGAGCAGGCTGTGGATCAGCCTGCGACAGTCTAGAACGGACATCCTCTCCCTCTTCAAAATAAGGAGGTTCCTGGCAAGCCATATAGCGTCCTTAAAACACCGGGCACCGAGAGTAGTACCTCGTGTTGCACAGGTTGCGGGCATGCATGAATGACCTCAAAGGCAGTCCCCCTGAATGGCCATCCAAGACAAGTCCTTGTGTCCATTGGTAAACTTCGCTGAAGCCACATTATTCCACTGCCCGCAGTGAGCCCTGGAACGAGCTTCATAGTGTCCTGTGCTCTGATGAGCTTGTGGATAGTCTTTGGCTTCCACAAGTCGGGCTTAAGTCCCTCCAGCTGGTGTTCCCTCACGAACCTGACGATATCTCCATAAAACCAGGAAATGTGCCAGTTGTAAGGGATGGAGCTGTCCCACTTGTCCCAGCTCAGACCCCTCCAGAGGGGGAGGAGGAACAGGCGAGACATGGACCTGTTCGCAGAGCCTTTCTTCTGTTGCAGAGTCCTCAGCACACAGTAACATACAAAGGCTGCCTGCAGTAAGGTAGGGATATCCAGAACACCTTTTCCGCCCTTGCAGGGTTCCTTGTACATCAAAGAGTGCTTCACTCTGTCCATTTTGGATCCCCAGATGAAATGAAACACGGTTCTGGTGATGGCCCTGCAGACAGTGGCAAGAGGAGGGCCATGCATGTGCGGTGTGTATCCATCCACAGACAGCTGTTTCAGGGTATTTGCCCCTCATCAGTAGCAGAAGTCTGGCTATCAGGGGCAATGAAAAATAGACCAACAAAATACAACAATCACTGAGCTCAGGGAGAACAGTGGAAAAAATCTGGAGAGAGTGATATCCTGCTCCACACTGACTAGGGGCAAATACCCTGAAACGCTGTCTATGGATGGATGCCTAGCCTTGGTTACCCTTGTCTTATGTCATTACACTTGCAACAGAGTTAGACATTGACTTAAGGGCCACCCTGGTGTTTCCCTATTTATGTCCCAATGCTCGCAATAGAGTTAGAACTTGAGGGGCTACGTATGAGGGTGGTTTGGTGCTCTCCCCACTGGGAGGCACTCCTTGGCAACAGGCTTTCTTCTCTGGAGAAAGGGATATCTGGCTATTCCCGTGTTTTGAGAGGCACCACAGACCCTTTCTTTGCATATTCAAATTTTGTAGGAGGCAATCTGTGGAGACTCTTAACTGAGTATCCAAATCCAAAATCCATTTGATTTTTTTTCACTGTTCTCCCTGAGCTCAGTGATTGTTGTGTTTTGTTGGAGATGAGGAGGGTATTACTTTGGTCTCTAAACTAGTATGGTTATCCAGGGTAGTCTCCCATTCTCTGCAGTTTCTGTTACTAGCACTTTGTTTCTTGATATGCCTTTCTATTCCCAAAATAAGTGTATTTATAGTTTATCAGAAAATTCAGTAAATAGTCAAATGGGTGTGAACTTTATTTTATAAAATTGAGAGTAAATATATCAGGTGATGGATGTGATTATACAGTCAGAGAAAGTGAGTGTTTTACATTAAGGTGTGTGTATGCCTAATGCACACCCCTAACTGTATAATCACACCCATCACATCATCTTCACTCCAATTATTAAAATTAAGTTCACACCCTATTAACTGAACTGTCAGACAAACTATAAACCCACAAGTCTCAGCAACTGGAGGGCACGATAAGCTGTTTAATGATAGTAACATGTTATTTTATGGGTTCTTTTCTGGTCCTTATAAAGTCACAGGGAGAATTAATAAAGCCTTGTAGTAAAGAAAATACATAGGAGGACATGAACATTTTTACATAATACTGTGAAATGGGAAGACGTGTAAATAAGGATCAATTCATCAGTAAGTGTCTCGATGCGTCTCAGCTACAGTGTCAAAGTGACAGATTACATAAATTTGATCAATTAATATGGGTGCATAGTCTGTCACTGTGACGGTTTCAGTTGACTGCACTTTTTCCAGGAGAGAGAGAAAAAAACGCTGACTTTCAGTGGAATTGACAGAAAACAAAATTAGACAAAGCCAGACCCTATTCCAAAAAGAAGAGAGCAATGCTTTATAACAATGATCTCTGGAAGACTAAAGACCTGAGAACAAGATGATGAAGGCCTTGACCTGGAAGTCTACTTACATGCAACACTATCAGCAATGATTGAATCACCATGAACATACCTTCTATTTAAATTGAATCTTTGTTTAACATTTTTTAAACATTTTTAGCATTTTGTTTTATTTTTTATATCATGATATGAAACAAATACTGAAAAATTTCCATTTTACACTGACAACTAAGCCCCAACAAAAGGTTAACAATTTTTTAAAATCACTTTTCAGCATGTAATGTGTACTTTTTTATTTTTACATGCATGCTATAAAAATGGCAAGGGTTAAGACAGCTCCTGTGGAATAGGTACTGTACTTTGACTTGATCTGGCTAATGCTTTTTAGGACAATTCCAATAGAAGGGTGACAAAAGATTAGAAAATTGGTTTGCTTTTTTCCATAAACAGAAATAAAAACCAAGTCTTGTACTTTATTGCTTTTCATAACATGAGATCAAATACACTGACAAAAGTTTCTAAAAACAAAAAATCAACTTTTAATTGCCACTTCCACAAAACAACACATTACCCTTTATTTTTCCATCTTCCTGGTTTAATGGGGTTTGCCAGCCACAGCTATACAGATTTGTTAACTACTACTATTTAAAAAACAAAATCAAGTCTTAGAGTACTTATCAGCTGCTCTATGCCCAGTGGAAGTTGTGTAGTTCTCTCCACTCTGACACTGTGCTCCCTGCTGCCACCTCTGTCCATGTCTGGAACTGTGCAGAGCAGGGTTGAACCTTGCAAACCTCTCCTGTTCTGGATACAGACAGAAGGCAGTAGGGGCAGTGTCCTGGACTTGAAAAAAATTACAGGACTTTCGGCAGGGCATACTGCAGCTGAATTTTTTTTCCTCCAGAGCACCCTTACTTGATTAAAGTGAACCTGACAACACAAATATGCATATATCCAAGCTGCGAGTTTCCAGATGCATATTACACAAGCATTGTGTAGATACCTTTAAAGAGGACCTGTCACCCCCCGTGCCGGGGTGACAGGCTCCCGACCCCCAGTTAGATCCCCTTATACGTTCCTCATCCCGCCGAGTCGCGCTGCCGGAGCCGGTCCCGGGACAGAGATATCCCGGTGAGAAGCCGGCGCGCGTGCTCTGAAGAGAGGTCCGGCGTCCATAGAGAATGAATGGAGGCGGACTCATCTCTGCAGCGCGCGCACGGCTCCTTTAATTCCCTATGGACGTCGGACCTCTCTTCAGAGCGCACACGCTGGCTTCTCACCGGGATATCTCCGTCCCGGGACAGGCTCTGGCCGCAGGACTCAGCGGGATGAGGTATGTATAAGGGGATCTTACTGGGGTGACAGGTCTCCTTTAACTGTGCTCTGATCTGGTGTTTAAAAAAAAAACTAAACTTTATTTTGGCTGACAGAATAATTGACAGCCAGCTTATCTTTTCCTGTGCAGGAATTCATAAAGGGTCTTTTTAGGTAACAAAATGGCTTGAAAGGACAAGGGGTAAAGGGTACCAAAAGCATACCAGGGTCCGATTGCCACCATGGACGTCAATTTGACCAGAATGAGTAGGCGGGGGAGGTGGAGGCAGGATCACAGATGTGCCTCTGTCAGCCCAAAATAAAAAACCCAGCAGCACTAAATATAACTGTGATGTTCGTGTAGAAGGTAACTGGAAATTGGCAACATGGATTTATGCATTTAACGTTTTTGTATCCCTATTTTGTAGTGTTGTTATACTCCCAGTTGAAGTCCTTAGTTTGATGACCCCTCTTTTTGGAGTTCTTTGTTTACCAGTGGGTGAGACCCTCTGTGCCACTGCTGCTGTATGTTGTCCTTCCTGCTCTTACTCCCATGCTGCTTATGACCATACATACCTAGAGGGGGATTGCTTACAGAGGAAGGAGGTTCTGAAAACAAGGGTAT